>NC_088299.1:13835760-14139381 GCF_032854445.1 Liolophura sinensis | reverse complement strand
ATAACATTTTCCTCACCATCGTAATAAACACAAAATAAGCAATTTAACAGATGGAGAGAATAAATGAAAAAGATATATTAGCATGGCAGCATTTCAGTTTTAGCGTGACGATATAAAATACCGGATTTTCGCTTCAGATTAGAATAGAATTCATCTGACCTTATAATCAGTCAATGTTGTCATATCGACATATCGACAAGACTGGGGCCCGCTGCTTCAATATCTGCCCCACCGGCCCGGATAGCACAGTTGGTAGAGCGTCCGCTTCGGGACCGGTAGATCCAGGATCAATCCTTGATCGAGTCACACCTAAGACTTTAAAGAGGAAGTTGTAACTTCCTCGCTTGGCGTTCAGCATGAAGGGGATAGTGCAACGACTGGTTGACCCGTATCAGTATAATGGCTCGGGCGGGGCGACTTACTTGCCTTCGGTAAGTCGTCTCAGTGATGCAGCACTAAATAAAAGAGCGGTGGAAATCCGTCCTGCAACAAGGAGGCACATAACACGTACATGCACCCTAATGATTCCTTCGTCGTCATATGACTGAAAAATTGTTGAGTACGACGTTAAACCCCAAGCACTCACTCAATATCTGCCCATGCCTAGCCACCTTACGGCTATTTGCCTGCTTCGCTGTCTGGCTACATTCACCTCATTGCTATCTCCCTGCCTCGGTGTCTCGCTACATATACCTCATTGCGATTTCGCTGTCTCGCTATCTCCCTCTCTCGCTACACGTACGTCACTGCTATCTCCCTGTCCTGCTGCCTTGCTACATGTACCTCACTGTTGTTTCCCTCTCTCGCTACATGTACGTCACTGCTATCTCCCTGTCTCGCTGTCTCGCTGTCTCGTTATTAAATCTCACCTCTAAACTTTTCTTGTTTTTCACGACGATGGGTTTTCCTGATGTTTTTCTTCCAATATAAATGTTCTAAAAGGCACATAGCAAAGCATATGGTTTCACAAAGTTTGATGAAAAGCAGATTTGTTACAGAAAAATGGCGGTCTAAATCTGCAAATTGATACTGTGGGATTTTTCTGTAGTAAATTATGTGTATTAGTTTTTTATTCGCCAAAATACAGCGATTTATTCATTTATTTATTTATTTACTTGGAGTTTTGTGCTATACTAAAGAATGCAGTATAAATTAGACATAATCTTTCGTTATTTTATTATGAACACCACAGAACTGAAATCTGCATACAGGTCTTTCTTCATGAGGCGGTGAAAATTTATAAATGTGTTTATTCCACTTAATTGATGTTTTAAGCCTTGCCTAAGAATGTATCATAAATGAGACACAGTTTTTTTTATGAATTAGATAAAAAGAGATGTAATATGCCGACTCACTGGTAAACTGGCAGACAAAAGGCAGCTTTTGTCGGCACACATACTGATAGCGTATCCAAGTGTCTACTGATCCACAGATCGCTATACACATCTCCTCTGTCCCAATCAGTCCATGGAAATCAGGGTGAATTTTATCTACAACAAGGCAAAAAGAATGTTTACGCTTAAAACGCTTAAACGGGACCTAACAAAATAACATTGGGAGAAAAATTCTTCTGCTGAAGTCGTCATGAACATGTATCAAATAAAAGTGGTGTTGATATTTGGGACAGTCTCTTGGTGATCTTTACATAATGTTTTAAGTGACGATGTGATATAAATTGATGTGAATTTAAATCTGTTACTGATATTCAAACACATGCGTTAAATTTGAATAATGAAAATATGATGAACATGTTAAAATAGTATAAAAATTCGGATGTGGCACCAAACTGAACACAAATAAATTAGATTGATTAGACTTCCATGTACCAGATGGTAGTCTCAAATACCCACCAAATAAAAAAAGTAATATTCTTTTCTAGAAAAATATGATGGAAATCATTTTTTGAATGATTTTTCCCACTCTTTGCCCTGAAGTTTGTGATCATCACATGTCCCAAGTGCCAGTGCTTACATATCACAGAGTCCGTACTTATATTTTATTCGAGTGGTTCTATAGAACGAGCATACAAGTTCTCGGAGATGTAGACACGATCAACACATACACATGAAGTTTGATTTTGAACGACCTAATGTATGCATATCCGTGGGGATTCTGGAGGAAAGAGAGATATTTACATACGCTGGTAGTTCATAGACAATGGGCCAGTACTTGCATGACCCAGATGATTCTACTGCACGGCTGAATAATTACAGTTGCAGAGAACCGCCATAACTGGTTCTAACGATTTACGCGGTTCTGAAGTCGCGATCTCATAGAGCGGTTCAACATTAAACTGTTTCCCCAATTCTGATGTTGTTACACATTGCAACACACACGGGCACTTGGAAACAGGGATCAGATTATCAACGTGAGTGCATGTTTAGAAAGTTGCCATTAATTGTTGTATATATCGTGGCCCATTACGGTGGCTTATTAGAGCCATCGAATTTCATATGAATTTTTTGGGCAGTTTTCTACATACACTTGCTATAAAGCCGGATTATCAAGCTGTTTATCAGCAAAGTTAGTTGATCGGCTTACACAGAAAATCCCTTGTTAGCGAAGAAAATTATTTCTGTGTCAACCGATCAACTAACTTTACTGATTAACATCTAGATAAACTACCTAGCTAGCTAGCATATATAGAAAACTGCGAAAATATCCCAATGTTAAATGTTAGCCCATGTTAAATTTCACTGGTTAACCCTACAGGGGTCGCCTTACCACGGAAGGCGGTTCTCCTCGATTACTTCTGAACTCGAAAACCCCATGGCACAGGGCTCAGTTGTACAAAAGAGAATAAGCCCGGTATTGACTTTATTCCGTGCTCAAGCCTTGTACATTTTAGTGTCAACATTTAACCCTGGTTTAACTTGTAAACCACTTTTGAACAACCGGGCACAAATCCTTACATGTTTGAGCGGGTTAAGTAGCCCAATACTTACCATCTTCATAGACTTCAGTATGCATCCAGTAACACGACGTATTATTTAGGCCTATACTGATCGACACCTGGCCTGCGTTTAGATGAGGTATAAAGGCTAAAGTAAACACAGAAGCTTCACGGTAATAGCAGTAATCAATGGCTTCCTGGAACGTCACAGGACGAGAATGAAGCTGATAACACAGTCCTTGGAAATATGTGGCCTCTGGTGGGCAGGCAAAGTAGTAACGAGCTGTAAAACAAAGGAATAATAGTAGTGACTAATAGGATGATTGACTGATAAACCGCTTGACTGAGCGGTGCCAAAACTTGTTATCATTGTAGAGGTTGGTATTACTCACAAGTCGGGCTATATCATGATATCAACATCTCATACTGCCAGGAAACACAATACCAGTGCGTACAGAGCATAAAATGGTACAAGAGTGATACTGTTATATTGATGGCGGGGGTGTATCTGGCCGATGGAAACATCGTCAGTTAGTTGACTTCTAGAGGATGCATTTGGCAAGATTTATTTATTTATTTATTTGTTGTTTTACGCCATACTTTACTTTTATTTCACTTATATGACGGCGGCCAGCAATATGGTGGGAGGAAACTGGATAGAGTCCGGAAGGAACCCATGCTCATCCGCAGGAAAGCACTAACCTGATAAAACCCAATGGAAGGTACTATCCTGATTATATCCAACAATACAAATATACATTACCATGTTAATATCAAGGGTAAAGGTAATATGATAGTTACATGCAACCTTATATGGTGAAAACATCCACATATACGTGCGACGTTATATGATGATAATTTACATAGTTAAAGACGATGGGAACACGACGGTAATGTTCGCAATTGTAGGCCGTGGGATACAATGATAACCCTTGGCAATAGGGTAGCCGCTCATTCACGTACTCACCAGAGCAAACAATGCCGGAACAGGTCGCCAGAAATATCATCAAGTAATGGTAAGTGTCAAGTATCATCATGGTAATTGAACAAGGCCAAACTTCATATGGTGTAATACCCCTGTTGAATAAAATATCACATGGTCATTTCAATATCAAAATTAAATTGAGAGCATTTGACCTTATGGTATATCATAATATCTTCAGCACACCACTTGATTTGATGAATCAAATTCTTAATGAAATATCACAGGTTTCAGGTGAAGTTAACTGAATTGACAGTCCAACAGCTAGACCCACGTAACTTCAATAATTCTCCCATCACCAGTATAACAGGCCCCATCCCTAAAACTACCTAATATAGGCCCCATCCCTAAAACTACCTAATATAGGCCCATCCCTAAATCTACCTAATATAAGCCCCATCCCTAAAACTACCTAATATAGTCCCCATCCCTAAACCTACCTAAGTTCATTCCGTTCATTCATGCGTCAGACTCCAACCCTTAACCAACCGAACTTCCAAAACAATTCGACAATAACACCCTAAATGTATGTAGCACAGCAAAACCAACTTAATCTCACGACTCCTTCTAAATCTATCTAGCTTCCATGATCATTCCAACAGCAATATAACGTCAGAACCTGTATAACCCCATTTAGCTTCCATAATCATTCCAACACAACATATCCTCAGGCCCTTTCCTAAACCCACCTAACTTCTATAACCATTCCAACACAACATATTCTCAGACCCCACCCTAAACCCACCTAACTTCCATAATTATTCCAACACAACATATCCTCGAGCCGCACCCTGAAACCACCTAACGTCCATAATCATTTCCAATTTTCAGGCCTGGTCCTAAACCCAACTAACTTCCATAATCATTCCAACACAACATATCCTCAGGGCCCGTCCTAAACCGCCTTACTTCCATAATCATTCCAACACAACATATCTTCAGGCCCGGTCCCAAACCCACCCAACTTCCATAATCACTCCAACACAACATATCCTCAGGCCCGGTCCCAAACCCACCCAACTTCCATAATCATTTCAGCACAACATATCCTCAGGCCCCACTCTAAAACCACCCAACGTCCATAATCATTGCAATACAACATATCCTCATGATCCGTCCCAAACTCATCTAACTTTCATAACCATTCCAACACAAAATATCCTGAGGCCCCATCTTAAACCCACCTTACTTCCATAATCATTCCAGCACAACATATCCTCAAGCCGCACCCCAAAAACCATCTAACTTCCATAACCATTTCAACACAACATATCCTGAGGCCCCATCCTAAACCCACCCAACTTCCATAATCATTCCAGCACAACGTATCCTCAAGGCGCACCCTAAAACCACCTAACTTCCAGAATCATTCAAACGTCAACATATCCTCAGGCCACGCCCTAAACCCACCTAACTTTCATAACCATTCCAAAATCACCATATCCTCAGGCCCCAATCTAAAACCACCTAACTTCCACATTTATTCCAACATCAACATATCCTTAGGCCCGTCCTAAACCCACCTAACTTCCATAATCATTCCAACATCAACATATCCTCAGGCCCGGTCCCATACCCACATAACATTCATAACCATTCCAACACAACATGTCCTCAGCCCCACCTTAAATCCACCTAACTTCCATAACCATTCCAACATCAACATATCCTCAGGCCCACCGTAAACCCACCTAACTTCCATAACCCTTTGAACACAACATATCCTAAGGCCGCACCCTGAACCCACCTAACTTCCATAATCACCCAAACCAAAAACGCCTACAAACCCATTTAACTTATGTAACCATTCCAACTTCTAATAACCTCACACACCATCCTTGAAACCACCTAACCTTCATAATCATTCCAACACCAACATAACCCCAAACGCCCATAAACCCATCTAACTTATGTAGCCATTCCAACACCTAATAACTTCAGACACCATCCCTAAACCCACCTAACTTCACCATAACCTTAGACCCCACCTCTAAACGCACCAAACCAACATAACTTCAGACACCATCCCAAAACTCACCTAAATTCACCATAACCTTAGACCCCACGTCTAAACGCACCAAACCAACATAACTTCAGACCCCATCCCAAAACTCACCTAAATTCAGCATAACCTTAGACCCCACGTCTAAATGCACCAAACCAACATAACTTCAGACCCCATCCCTAAACTCACCTAACTTCACCATAACCTTAGACCCCACGTCTAAACGCACCAAACCAACATAACTTCAGACCCCATCCCTAAACTCACCTAACTTCACCATAACCTTAGACCCCACGTCTAAACGCACCAAACCAACATAACTTCAGACCCCATCCCTAAACTCACCTAACTTCACCATAACCTTAGACCCCACGTCTAAACGCACCAAACCAACATAACTTCAGACACCATCCCTAAACTCACCTAAATTCAGCATAACCTTAGACCCCACCTCTAAATGCACCAAACCAACATAACTTCAGACCCCATCCCTAAACTCACCTAAATCCAGCATAACCTTAGACCCCACCTCTAAACGCACCAAACCAGCATAACTTCAGACACCATCCCAAAACTCACCTAAATTCAGCATAACCTTAGATCCCACCTCTAAATGCACCAAACCAACATAACTTCAGACCCCATCCCTAAACTCACCTAAATTCAGCATGATCTTAGACCCCACGTCTAAACGCACCAAACCAACATAACTTCAGACCCCATCCCTAAACTCACCTAAATTCAGCATAACCTTAGACCCCACGTCTAAACGCACCAAACCAACATAACTTCAGACACCATCCCTAAACTCACCTAACTTCACCATAACCTTAGACCCCACGTCTAAACGCACCAAACCAACATAACTTCAGACCCCATCCCTAAACTCACCTAACTTCACCATAACCTTAGACCCCACGTCTAAACGCACCAAACCAACATAACTTCAGACACCATCCCTAAACTCACCTAACTTCACCATAACCTTAGACCCCACGTCTAAACGCACCAAACCAACATAACTTCAGACCCCATCCCTAAACTCACCTAAATTCAGCATGATCTTAGACCCCACCTCTAAACGCACCAAACCAACATAACTTCAGACCCCATCCCTAAACTCACCTAACTTCACCATAACCTTAGACCCCACCTCTAAACGCACCAAACCAACATAACTTCAGACCCCGTCCCTAAACTCACCTAAATTCAGCATAACCTTAGACCCCACCTCTAAATGCACCAAACCAACATAACTTCAGACCCCATCCCTAAACTCACCTAAATCCAGCATAACCTTAGACCCCACCTCTAAACGCACCAAACCAACATAACTTCAGACACCATCCCAAAACTCACCTAAATTCAGCATAACCTTAGACCCCACCTCTAAATGCACCAAACCAACATAACTTCAGACCCCATCCCTAAACTCACCTAAATTCAGCATGATCTTAGACCACACCCTTAATCCCATCTAACTTGAACAAAACCTCTGACCCCACTGCGAAGAACACCTAACTTCCGTAACTATTCACCCACCAAAAATAATCTGACCCCACCGTTAAACCAGCTTACATGCAGTTGGAAACCCCGCCTCAACTTAATCATCATTTCCAACCCGATACACACCTCAGTTTTACCCAAACGCCCATCGAGAGTTATCCCATCCCAGACAAAACTACAGCAAGCAAGCTACATACCTCTCAAACATATGAACAGATGAGTCCAAGCTAGTCAGAAGTCTGTAAAGTTACATACGCGACGCCTGACGGCCATAAGCCCAGGATCGTATTACAAGGCCATTTCCAGTCAAAGCTCTGGTGCTTGGCCAACAACCAGCTTCCATAATTCATGACATTTTCAACTCTCTATTGATTGACCTACAGCTGTGTTAATACCTAAAACCTTCAAGTTTTTTGTGTTTTTTCTCTTCGCTGTGAGTTCGTGCCATATGTATGAAAATTCGTGATAGAAAACATGGCTGACGAAATTGAAGTCAGTGGTTGTTTACCCTCTAGATCTTACAACATATAGAATATAAAAGACAGTGCGCAAAGTCAAACTAGAGAAACGACGACGGTGCGGTAGTTGGCGAATGGTTGCACGTAATCAGCGAAATCCGAACCCGTTGGAATTTACATTCTAACTGTAAATGGATATAGATCGTTTAGCCGCTTACAGACATCATGACTTTCACCTAACTGTAGTCGAACAACGTTGTAATGATAACCGTTTTAATCGTTAATGCTTTACATTTATCTCTATGTATTATTTAGTTTGCCATACTTATTAGTATACCTTGTGCTAATTGTTACTGCAATATGTATCTAGAAGGCCTTTGGAAAGAACAATTTGTTTGCAAAGTGATCAAACATCTTTCGTAAAACAAATGCCAGGGCACTGGTTACACCTGTTAGATGACAACGTCAACCTCATGCCAAGGCATTGGTTACACCTCTTAGATGACAACGTCAACCTCATGCCAAGGCATTGGTTACACCTCTTAGATGACAACGTCAACCTCATGCCAGCGAAGCCAGTGCAGCATTCTACATAAGTTTTGCCACTGTGGGCAGGTTGAAATTGAACCAAAATCACTATTTAACTATTTATTAGTATTACAAATTTATTACCATGTTAATAATATAGACATCAGACATTGGCGAAGTTGATATGTCCCGAAAGGTTACAATTTGGGTTATACTGGAAAAATAAAGAAGATCGGATTTGACTGGCGCTTATTCCCATGCTTTTGTGGTATAACTTCATTAAAGGAGAGGAAAACATAAAAATGATGCCAAAATCAGATGAAAGAGAGTCAGAACTTATTTGCTAATATGATCCTTGATATTTTTTGGATTTTTTTCAAGACAAAAGGGTATTTGAAAATTTAAATAAGGATGTGATGCTTGTCTAATGAATTAATTTGAAAGGAAATTTTTTGTTTATATCGAAACATATGCTAAATTTACCTAAATTATGATAATATTTATGAACATGATCCAGATTGAGGTTTAATACATTTGTTAGCTGAAAAGAACAAATTCTAGTGCAAAAATATTTATTAAAACTGTGTCACATCCTCATTTATGACATTATTAAAGAAAGACTATAAATACCAAAAAGTAGTCCCAAATACCCACCATATAAAAATTACTTTCAAGTGTCTTTATCTCCTTATGGAAAAATCGGAAAAAAATATTGAAGACCACATTTAGGAATAACTTTTCGCACTCTTTCATCTGAACTTCATGTCGTTTTTTTGTTGTCTCCACCTTCAACGAATGAATCCCGCGGTTACCTTAATCCGTCAGGCGTATAATTAAAATGAGATATTAAATGAGATTCTTAATTGCAAGAAAACCTTGTGCAAATTGTCTACCTGATTCATCCAGAAACAAACAAATAAAAAAAAACAGTTGTGAACTTGGCTCTAAAACTGTAAAAATACTGTCCCAGTGGTAATTTTGATAGACTCAAGCCCGATCATCCTTTGAAGGACATGTGAGATAACTCTGTAGTGTAAATGTCAACAGTAACCTCCCTGTCAGTCCATTCAGCTGACTGGCGAACCAGATGTCTAAGAGCGGATCACTGCACACTTATATGGTTCGAACTGTACTAAATGTAAATTCTTACCGCATCTTAGCAGGATCTGCGGAGCGAAATCTGCATACAATGGTAGTCTCCAATACTATCCAAAACGAAGCTATATGACAATATGGCGGGTTTCAGTAGAAGAGCGGTACCACGCGTGGAGCAGAAATATTAGCAACTGGGGCAAACGAAGGTTGTGCGAAACATAGCTTTATTAAAAACAGGCGTTTTTATTGAACGGTACGCCCTTTATTTAATTACTGCACACCCAAGGGAATGCATTGTCGAGTTTCGAAAAAAGTGCGCATGCAACAGTTAGTGACGTGCGGCAAATATGAATTATTTTCCACGAGCGCTGAGCTCGTCCCAACTGCCTCCGCCTTCACTCTGAAATTCCATGGTGACTGATGGCGATGTGGTGTACCGTTTCTATCTTACGGCTCAGGGACTTATCTTGTCTCTTTGAGTAATTCTAGACTAGTGACGTCTAATAAATTGCAACTTAAATTGCAGTCCTGGTATCTGTACATTGTTTAATCTGAATGTATACTAAATGTCATGACAACACACCATCTCGAGTAATTCTAGACCAGTGACTTCTAATGAAGTGCAACTAACATCAATGGAATTTTTGTTTTAAATCATTCTGCTTAAGCCATGGTGCTGGGGGGGGGGGGGGGGGTGTAATTTGCTACTGTTTAAGCATCTACGTGAATAGTTCGAACAAATCCCTAACTGAGTTACATTGACTAGAGGCCGGATTTCACCGGTTGTTCGTGTGACCATTTGCCAACTATCACAATGCCCTCGTTTTACTTTCTGTGCTCTAAATCTTTTGTTATTTCCTTCTAAAGTACACACCTCTATTGATATCCGCACCATAAATTTTGGCGGCCTCATTTCTTAGCAGCCAATCGACCATAGTTTGGGCGTTCAACATATCCGATGCGTAAAGTCGTTTTGGTCTGAAGTGATTTATAACCATAAATCAGCATTAATACGGAATTCTCTCATTTTGCAGTGGAATACGCAATAGTAGAGAAACCGGGAACACCCTCGCCTCATTCGTACCCTACAGTTCACTTCAGTCTACAGCAAATTGACAAAACGGTGATTGCGTGACATCACAGGGAAAATATGTGCGTTCTCGAAGTATAAAAATAACCTTCGCTTGATTGCTTGATATAATCACGACGCTTTCGATTTTCTAAAATGCCAATCGCTCCATTGCTTCGCTGATGAACTAATCCGCCCCTATTTATCGATTACTTCCCTTTGCTCACAGGGCATGGGGTGGTCATGCAGATGGACACGCCCTCGTTTCCAGCCAGTTAACGACATCACAACTCGAACTTTCTGCACTTGCTCATCCATGTGCCATCCAGAAAGCGATAGCATAGAAGGCGACCGTCAGGACATCGCGGGTTTATACAGCCCGGTCAAACCAGGAAGCAGCCAGACAAAGACAATCGGCCCTTGCTCACGTCGGCACTGGACAGAAATACCAACATAGACCTGTTTGGGTAAGTATTTGTTTCCGTGATACAAATACAAATGCTCTCATGTTCTCATGTGTTGTGGATATGCCTCGTGTATAAAACGTAGTTCTCTTGTCTGCTATATAAATCAGCTCTACGAAGAATAGGATGTATAATATAAATCGGGTGTCCATAATCCAGGATGTATAATATAAATCTGGTGTCCATAGCCCAGGATGTATAATGTAAATCTGGTGTACATAGTCCAGGATGTATAATATAAATCTGGTGTCCATAGTCCAGGATGTATAATATAAATCTGGTGTCCATAGTCCAGGGTGTATAATATAAATCTGGTGTCCATAGTCCAGGATGTATAATATAAATCTGGTGTCCATAGTCCAGGATGTATAATGTAAATCTGGTGTACATAGTCCAGGGTGTATAATATAAATCTGGTGTCCATAGTCCAGGATGTATAATATAAATCTGGTGTCCATAGTCCAGGATGTATAATATAAATCGAGTGTACATAGTCCAGGATATATAATATAAATCAGGTGTACATAGTCCAGGGTGTATAATATAAATCTGGTGTACATAGTCCAGGATTTGGTATCATATTAACCATTTCGACATGATACACTGTGTACAACAGATCAGCTGCTCCGTCGATTCAGTGATATACATTAGGATATCAAAACAACTACCGACATCGTATATGTGCAAAAATTTCTTGAGTACACAGCGTTAAGCAGCATTCAAAGAAAAAGATTTTCGTGATCGATAAACTGACGAGTAAGGTAATGTCATAGTTTGGTGAAAGTTAATCTGAGAATTGTGCATGACATTACGGCACATAATTAGGCTCAGTCAAACTGATTTACCAAAACGGCACAACAATATATGTATTCTGACAGTACAGTATAGTTGAGTGTATGGGGGAAACAAGCAGCCGCGCTTTGGAGAGGTTGTCTATCAATCGCTGTCGAAAAGGAGGTCTTTGTTCAGACCCAGAAAGGCATAGAGAACTATAGCGAATCCCCCGCCTATGTTACTATCGTCACAGCCTTGTTGACAACAAGCGGTGGACGGCTTTCAATATATTTGCGCCACAAATTGGACAGTTCTTTGGTATCTGTCAAATGCCAGTGGTTTACTGCTCCTGTTAAACCGACGGCCGTCGTTCGTATATCTGAAATGAATTAACGGAATTCCGTGCCAAACATCAAACCACGAATCAATCCACCAGCAACTTTGATAAATACCTAGGGGAAATCACCAGCTTTATTTATTATTTAAGTATTATTTCCTGCACATTACTTCGGCAAATGGTGATTTCGTTTGTTTTGAAAATAGGCCTTGCGTATCTCGACTTGGAACGCCCATTCACATTTACTAGTGGTTTACAAAACGTCTGACTTGACGCTTATATTCTCTTGAGTTAGAACTTCTATAGGTAATAAGCAGAATACGAATTGTTATTCTTACTGTAACCCATTGACTCGAGTTCGAATCCAGTTTCGTTGTTCCGGTGTCGGCTTTAAGTCAACATGCACGCTTGAAGAGTTTTTAAGGTCACATTGTAAGTAATTTAACATATATCGTCGTATAACGATTGTTTTTTACATAGATGTGACCTGCTTTCGTATAATAAAGCCGTGGTCAGATTTATATCCTACACTGTAGATAACTCGTGATTGTAAACAAGTGGTACAAATAACTGTCTACCCACTAGCTATAAAGGATTAGTAAAACTGTAGGTTTCAAAGTGTTGATCATTTCATTTAGATCACAGTACAGCGTTGTCTGGTATTAAACTGCCCGGGCATCACACAGAATCCGGCTCTGAAATGAGGCTCAGACTGCATATTTGTGGGAGAGGTGTTAGCCAAACCGTCTAGATCAGTTCGGATCTGTTCAGATGCGAGACTGGCGGGCGATTAGAGGCCTGACTTTGAGGCCACTTACAACCCTGTGGGTTATCAGTCAATTTTCAGCACTGGAATTTATATATTCAAGTTTAATTTCAAATAACAGTATTATTTTATATGGTAAAGATGGTCGCGCTAGTCAATAACAGTGACGTAACAATTCCATGTCCAAGGCCTGGATTGAAATCATGCCTCGTGTGTCCTGATGCACTTTTATTGTACGAGTTCGGCTGTACTCTACGGATAGATTTATTACTGTCCAGAATACGAGAGGAGATGACCATGTGATTTCCCGCATGTCTACTATAGTCCAGTCTTTAATACCGGCAAAAAGACAATTTGTGCTGAATGTCACTCTTATGAAATGATAAATTACCTGGTTTGTTTTCTTAAATAATAGTCCTACTCGCCGACCTAGCACCAGGTTATTGTTTTTAATAACCCGATGCTTGCGAACTTGTTGATACAAGGTCACGTTGAGTCGCTCGGAAGTGATGTCTGAACAGTTCAATTAACTTCCGGACACTGCCAGATCCTTTTATTAACACGCGAAACATCAAACAGGGCAGGGAAAAGCCATTTACGGAAGCTGTTTTCATAGTACACTGTGGTTGTTATTTTATTGATTATTTGCGTCATAAGAACATGTATTTTTCGCTGTACAGCATGATGTACGTAGGTGTATGAGGACAAACAGCCAGGTATCTGGATATATCAAAGTGTTGTGCTCACTACAGCCTTTCGGGCCGTGGTCAAACAGGTCACTGAATTCCACGTCTTGTTAGTTCGCTTTTGTCTCCAGAAAGTGTTAATTTTAACAGAAATCTTGTTATCCACTAAGTGATGCTAGAATGCATTTTCTTATACTATAATATAATACTCTGTCATATTCAACAGAATTTTCTGCGAGTTTAATACAATCTTTGTGGTAAATTAATATAATATGTAACAAAATAATCTGCTGCAATGACAGTACAATCTGCTACAGTAACAGAATATATTCTGCATTTTATTAACTGGTACCGTTACGTCCTTAAGCTTTCCGCACATTTGCGCCTGTAAATTGAAATTATTACATTAATACATAATTAACGAACAAACAGATTTAGTTTATCCAGAAAAAAGTAGGTATGTATATTATGGTTGGTTTCTTTTGACTTTCGCCTATATTATAGTTGGTTTCTTTCGCCTATATTCAACTGTTAAACATACAGTCTTCACTATTATTTATTTATTTATTTATTTGATAGGTGTTTTACGCCGTACTCAAGAATATTTCATTTATACGACGCCGGCCAGCATTATGGTAGGGGGAAACCGGGCAGAGCCCGGGGGAAACCCACGATCATCCGCAGGTTGCTGAAAGACCCTTCCACGTATGGCCGGAGAGGAAGCCAGCATGAGCTGGACGAACTCACAGCGACCGCACTAGTGGGAGCCTCTTGGGTCATTACGCTGCGCTCGCGCGCTGACCTTATTCACTCTTAAAATTGCCTTTTGTTTGTGACACGTAACTCCGCAAGCTCTACAAATTGGCATGTTGGACTTCCATATTATTGAAAGGAAAATGCAGCTATAGTACTATTTTTCTAATTCATAATGTTTGTTTCTGAATAATTATGATGGCACCCGACGCAATGAGTTTTCCAGACCAATTCTATGGAGTTTGGCATTATGAATCAGAAAAATGTACTTAAACTGCATTTTTCTTGCAATAACATCAACGTGCAGAGCCTATCGTTTTACTTGTCACCAAGTAAATACAATTTTGGTAGCGGGTATCGGGGTGGCAGGAGGGCTTCGTGCCAAGGGTGGTTAGCGTGCGAGCAGGGCGCAATGACCTAAGGGCCTCTCATCAATGTGGTCGTTGTGAGTTTAAGTGCAGCTCATGCTGGCCTCCTCTACGTCGGGATATCTGCCAGCAACCTGCATATGGTCGTGGGTTTCCATGGGACTTAGCCCGGTGTTCTTTCACCGTAATGCTGACCTCCGCCGTATAAGTGAAATATTCTTGAGTGCGACGTAAAACACCAATCAAATAATAAGTAGTGAGTACGAGTGAATTTACATAGCCGAATATAGGCGACAAGTTAAAAGACTTGTTTGGAATTGTTGTGCTATATGAATAGTTATACTTCCGTTGCGCTTGCTGGCATTTGTCATGCGGTCGACATATCCTTTTTTCAAGGATTTTGATAGTTCAATGAAAAATCAGGAAACCTATTGCGAATCCGCTCTGTTAGACTTGTTATCATCTAGTTTTAACTCCATCTGTTCACGATCGACTGGGGGCGTTGAATATACCAGTGTAACTAGGAAATATAATTTTGTGGAAACGTTTTGCTCTAAGGTATTCAACGTTCGGCTTAACGTAGAACGGAACTAGAAAATGTAGTACGTCACCCGATGTTATATGACCTACCCCTTCAGCACATACGTATATCTGTGCAATCTAAACCATCAATTAGTAAATGAATAGTGCAATCAATTATCCAACTTTGTGTTTAATGGTTAACTCCTTCTTTAATATAAGCTGAACAGCCAATCAAGCAAATCTAAGGGTCTACTTACCAAAATGTTTACCAATTCATTTACCAGTCAATGAAAGCAAATAACCAGTCAATTTATACTGGCCAAGAAAGCAAATAACCAGTCAATTTATACTGGGCAAGAAAGCAAATAACCAGTCAAGTTATACCAGCCAATAAAACCAAATAACCAGTTGACCAAATAAACAGTCGAATGACTAGACTACCATAACGAGCAGTCCACAAAATAATCTGTCAATTTACTAGCTGATTAACTGGCCATTCATAATCATTAACCAACCCGTCTAATAGGCCGACCGAAAAGGCTGCCTCTTCGTCGCATTGATGAGACAAACTTATCGGCCAAAGGTAAACAATGAAATACATTACCGTCAGTCTTTAGCCTTCTATGGGTACAGTTTTAACAGGTCATTTACTACAGCTGAGTTACTGTACAAGGGGACAGCAAAGCAAAGTGAGTAAAATTATTTTAAAAACTCGATGTTTTAAATAAGCCTTTAACCCAACAGAAACACGTCGCAAAAGGTGACGTCGAGTTTCTGGCCTCGAGGTCACGAAGCGATTTTAGACTAGTCAAATTTTTAATGATTCAATTTGGCACATTCCTTTCCGTTATTTTTGCTGAAATTTGTTGTACAATCACTTACCTAGAATATACGTTGCAATTTTTTGACTTGTTACATCTGTTACGACCCAAACTGTCTGTATTATAAAGAGATGGCTTGTTCGAAATACACGACAGTTTAGCCGTACAAAAAAGTAACCAAAACCAGCAGATTTTATTTTTCAACAATTTATTAGGTTTAACAAGAACAGATAACAAGACTTATACAAATACTAAAGTACTTACATGTACAACGGTGTCAAGTCCAAACGGACGCATATATTCCACAATGCTTAAAAATGCACAGAAGCAATATTTACAAGAGGGAAAATCCACAGTATAACTAAGTGTATGACGGAATATACACAAAATTCCACAGACAGGGTCCGTGTACTAATAAGCACTGTGTACACAAGAGCACAAATTAAATATACAAGTTCAAACTGAAACAAGTGCTCGGTGGAGGTAGGATATAACAAAGCCAGAGGCTATAAAGACACCAAAATTCAGCACAAAAGGCCCACTAAAGTAACACACAGCGAAAGCATCCAAAACTCTCAATAATTCTCCTTTCTCCTTCTTTGACCTGCTTTCGTAGGTCTTATATAGACTGGTGGAGTTTTCTAGAATAAGAAAATTCTTGAACACTTGTTGTAAACAAACAGGCCCGAACTGAGCGTATTCTGGAACATTCTAAGGCAGAGGCAGACAGCAGGCCCTGAACTCAGCATATGTAAACAGTGGCAAGCTAAATTTAGAAGCTGACGGCAGTTGTCCACATAACACATCAGAAATAAAAATGGTATAATGATCTGAAATTTGGACTTAAGTTTAAGATCGCTTCTTGATCCCGGGGCCAGGTCCGTCGAATTTGTTGGGTAGATACAAGTGCTTTTAGCCTACGATCAGTGCAGGAGTTTGGAGCTAGAATTCTTTTATCGCTAAAGATAAAAAAATCCTACTGTATCATGTAACCTGTGACAATGTTAAGTAACTATTTACGTTAACATTTACTATAACAAGAGCGTATGAAAAAGTTTCGCAAGAAGTAATTTATAAAGATGAAGAGGAGCTGAACATTTGTCAAATCGATAAGTTCCTAAAAGAAAGACCTGTGTCATTTTTTCCTCTGAAACACAATGAGGCAGGTAAGAGGTAAATCAGTGTCAACAAAGCTTATCTAACACTTTT
Source organism: Liolophura sinensis (assembly GCF_032854445.1). Taxonomy (NCBI): domain Eukaryota; kingdom Metazoa; phylum Mollusca; class Polyplacophora; order Chitonida; family Chitonidae; genus Liolophura; species Liolophura sinensis. Next base: position 14,122,145 of record NC_088299.1, on the reverse strand, counting down.
CAAAGTCACATGTTACAGTTGGGCGGTTTTCACCTTTAACTACGAAAGAGTTCGAACTCGAAACGCACATATTGCCAATTTATCATGAGGTATTTCTGTTATCAGGCGAATGACCCTGGCTTTGGCCTATCTCAAACACTCTGGGTTTCACTCATCCCTAAACCAGACTGTCGTCGACTGGCATAAATGAAAACTTACTGAGAACGGCGTTAAACATAAATCAATCAAATAAATAAAGGCAGCGATGACACTCATGCAGTTTCGATGAATCATGCTTACAGTGAGCAGGTTTTAAAATACATGTACCTTCCTTCAATGTATTGAATTAAGTCACGTTGATTCGATCTGGTTTAATGTCTAGTTTGGCCTTTACAAGGAACTAGATGAGACTAAGCTTAAACAGGGGGTTCCAGTGAATGCATAGGCCTACTGCTTGATACTTACTCCACAAATATACAATGAAATGGGGAAAAAGTGAAATCATTCCACATAGAAAAACAATTTCAAACTGTTTGTTTTAGAGGTAAAGCACGGTTATTCGGAGAATTATCTTCAATTTATTTAATTATTTGATTGTTGTTTTACGCCGTACTCCAGAATATTTCACTTGTGCGACGCCGGCCAGCATTATGGTGGGAGGAGATTATCTCCAAAGTCAACTCTTGTAATGTTAGATAGAGAATACGAATTAAAGGGTATTTTCAGGAACGCCATGTACGCAGAAGACTGTCTCTGTTCTGATAGTTTCTTGGAACAATCCGTGGACATTGGACATCGTGCGTGTCTTGTCAAGAGCCGCAGATCACGTCGGTTCGCAAACGTATGATCTGATGCCCACAAGAACACGCCGTGAATTAATAATGAAATACCCACAGCTCATCTGTTATCAAATTTCAGAGTTTTTGAGAGAGAATGGTTCATTGGAAGGAAGTGGGTTGTATTCTGCTGGTTGGAATACTAGGGATCTCCTTAGCTGATGACCAGGTAAGTTTATATGATTATCTGATTGAATATCCAATGGTAGATTCTCCAGGCAAGTTTCAACATTTCGACGTGGTCCTGGGTATCTTTGGCTTGAATTTGGGGGGGGGGAGGGGGATGAATAGTGACACCAAATCTGCTTATCTTTCCTAAGGTCTCATTGTGCATTGCTACCATATACTCCGTAAACGTCTAACTGGCCTGGACATTTTATACTTGTCCACTTACGTGTCCATTTACGATCGTCATGGGGGGATATTTATTTATTGACTGATTGGAAACCCACGACCATCTGCCAACGTACTGCCAGAAAGGAAGTCAGCGTGACTTAGGCGCATACATTTTTACCATAAAATATACCCCAATCAAATGTATTGTACTTTTTCAGCCAATAGCAGGTTCCCAAAACACTTACAGAATTCCAAAGTTCCAGTTTTAAGTGATTTCGTTCCTGAAAATCAGGAATCCTGGCACGACTAATGAACTGCCTTGCCCTATTCATTTGAACCTACTGCATCATGTCATTCGAACACTTGCAGTCACCGCATGCATTGGACAGACAAAATGGCAGTTGTACATTACGACCTTGATCTATCAGGAGTCCTCGTTTCCGGAATCATTTTCCCCATCATAAATTCAGGTAAAATCTTACTTTGCTGAGCAAATGTTTGAATCTGTCATACCCGATGCTTGCTTTGCAGAGACACCTTGAACAAAAGATAAAGAGGACATGATAACGTATAATAATTTACAATTTTTATAAATACTGATTTATTCATTTGATTAATACCGTCCACAAGAATATTTCACTTATACGCCAACAGTCAAGATTATAGATAGAGGAAACCATTCACCAGCAGCGCGTGAGAAACCTTCTGTCTACAAGGTTAAAAAAAAATGGTCGAACCGGCGAGAGAGAGATTTGAACCTGCGGACCACTTGAAAATCTGCTGCGGCAAGGCCAACGTGACACACAAATAGCAGCCTTGACAAATATAATTGGTCAAACCATGAACTCTCCAGACGAATCCGGATTCCTACATACATACACAAACCTCACCAGCGCGATTTACTAAGTGAAAAATTCGGGAAGATGGCCTGAGAATTCATTAATTCATTAATTAAAATTTTTCATTCGTCTGTCGTTATAAAATGATGAATTACATTTGGGTCTGTATTTTGTTCAAGTACGGTTTATATATAGCTTGACAAACTTCCAAAAATATGTATATGTGTATGTGTAAAAAAAATGTATGTGTACATGCACAGATTCTTATACATTAAAACTCCTCTCAATTCACTAGTAAAGTTTCATTTCCAGTGCTTGTCTTTAAACGGCACTGTCATAATGTTAGAATGTTATAACGAGGCAATGTTTACGATAAAAACATAGATTTATAAAAGCTCATTAAAGAGAATCTATTCTGTGATGTAATTGTTAAATGCATATATGAACAGTCAAAGTAAAGATGACTTTTTGCCGACTTCCGTTGTGTAGTTTACGTGCTGTATGAAGGGCATCAAAGTCGTACGAGGAGAGGCATTATGCCCCGCCCCATGTTGTCCAGGTTACAGAGAACATCTGGCCACGCCTCCTTTTCTAGGAGAGGTCGTGTATTGTAAGAAAAAACAGGTAACTGTTTTATTTTAAAAATGTGTACAAATGGCGGCACAGTGCTATCACAGATCTCGTGGTAAATACATCAATGATTTTAAAATTTTATTGAGAGAAAATAATGATTTTAACTGCATCTTGCAATAATTCGGATCTATGCACTATATTCTTTAGACAAGTATCAGGAATTCGAAATGTAGATGGAAGTTAAATGGAATTTCATGTTGAACACATGGTATTGAAAACAAATGAAGATTGATTTCATATTGGTTACCACGGGACCTGAGCAAAGTGTGCGCATGCTCATATTATAATCTCAAAATGTGCCTTCATGTGCCATGCTAATATATAGTTAATAGATTATGTGTGAGGCATCCAGTCAAACTGATAAATCTACATCTCCCCCCCCACACCACTATGGCAGCGTTTGAACTGACTTATACTGTCGAAATTCTATATCGTTGGAAGCTTAATGTAAAAATGCAAAAGCTTAACAAAAGAAAAAATCAGAGTCAGATGCTACTTTTTGGATATAGCCAAATATTGAAAGAAAAGGTGATTCAGATTTGCAATTTGACTGGATTTTTACAACGCATGCGCACATAAGTCAGCTGTTGTTGCCATTTGTGTTACCACTTTTAACTCTCACTTATTCTCACCTTTTTTGTTCCTTGCCAGTTTTTGTGTTGTATGAAAGGCTGGAAAAGAGTTCGCGACATCATGTTGTGTCCTGCACCCTGTTGTCCAGGTTATGTAGAGAAGGTAGCTTTCCCTCCCAATCTACAGCCTATTGTTTATTGCATCAAGGTACAAAGTACTTCACATTATCAGTGTTATTTATGTTTGTGTACTACCCTGTCTTAGAATGTAATCGTTTGATGGTGTTCATTTCCGTGAAAAAGATACTAAAGTGTCTCGTACCATAGCATTTAATACTCGTATGGCGGTACGTCATTTGAGTCTCATTCACCTTCAAGCACTGCAGTCTTCTTGTGGAGGCTCTTATATTTCCTTCATTCTGTAAATATTTTTCTTTGTGTATCAACGCACAGCGAGATAATATGTCACTGACATCCCAGTCTCTGGTCGAGTACTTCCGCAATTGTCAGATTTTTAAACATACATTCTAACTATACTGTGTTGTGACTAACGAAGAAAATTTTGTAAAATACGTTCAATCCTGCGTTGTCAGGAAGGCACAGTCGACTTACTAAGCACACTAGCTGTTTCATTAGTTACATAACGAAGGCACATGATGTCGAGACCTCACAACTATACGCCCTTTAGGTAACATCATCCAGCAAATGTTTGTTCTGTTTTGCGTTACCCCACTTCTAGTGGATACTCCTTTTATAGTTTGAACGCATTTCGAAAACCACAGCAACAACACGGACACGATATCAATGAATTTTATCTCCACTTGCACATCTTGCAACCAGACGTTTTCTTGGGTTCCACTGTAAACAATATCACCTGAAGAAGCTAATCATAATCCATCAATTCCATCATTATTTTGATTTTTGGCCTCTTTACCTTTTCAAGTAGTCATATTTCTTGTGTAATAATCTTGAAAATATTTCCCTGAAATCCGTGTTTTTAGCCGATTAACTAAATTTAACAACTACAGCTTGTTTCCAGGCTGCATTTTTGGTACATCTCTTCGGATTTTGGTATACATTAAAGCTATGTCACTGCTGTCTTGGAAACACCATTGCCGGAAAAGTCAAGCTAACAGATACAGTCAAAAGAATCCGTTTCGTCTTGTTTATACCTCATCTCAAAATTTGTCTTACTGTGTCAGTATTTGATGATTGGGCATATGATTACTGTATAGCCCTAAACAACTGATGTCAATATATGGCCCGGAATAACATTTGAAAGCATGATTGTGGATACCGCCTTAGGGAATTACTTGATTCATAGATGTATAGATCCCCTGCATCGTTCAATCTAAACAAACACCCCCACCTCCCGAAGGCGAGAGTCGTAATTAAAGCCTAACATATATCACTTCTAGACATGACAAATATTAATACCTCTTTCCTTAGTCCAACGAGTGCTCGGAGGTAAAACGAGGTAGAGTTTCCTCAATATACCAAAGAGCGATATTAAATTTCCTGGTAGAATTGCTTCGAAACTGGAGGTACAATCAAGTGATATCTGTCCCACGCTTTCTTCTGGCAATTGGACACGTGTGCGACATAATGTACTGCTATGACAGTCATCATAGAATCTTCCAATTTTTATATACATAGCTATTATTAAATTTAATACTTGTTCAGTAAAGTAAAGTGATGACCCGTGTCATACACATGTGTCGCTCTGTGGAATCCTACCCATTAATTAAGATTTGTACAACAGCCTTCGAAGAAAGTTTGTAGAGAAACTATTTCTTTTGTACTTATTCTTTCATGTCCACTCCACGTTATTTTGTCATAGATACTACGAATTAACCTTTTGTTAATGTTTCTCGATAAAAACGAAACAAAGAACTCCTCAATAAAGTGTAGAGTTTTCCCAGGATAAAGAAATATCGACGCCGATTCGACTAATACTTTTTAAGGTTCTACATTTCTCACAAGCAACATGCTTGTTTTCTTGACAAAATGTACTCACAGCCTATAATACTTAATAGTTGCGCGCTAGACAAGGTGCGAGCTATTTGTCGAAGTTCGATAAAAACACTGAAGAAATCTGTAAAAACACTTTGGGACGCGGTCTTTTGGGACGCAGAGAGAATCAGTGACGTCACGGCAATATTTTGGCCTGAAATAGTTCGTTTCAAGGTCCATTTGTTGAATGCATTCATTGCTCTAAATGAAGATGCATTTTGAATGATGAAATATAGCAATTAATCTGTTGTCAAGTGGCAAAAAAGCTGAAGTGACATCACTGGCTCTAGTATGGTCAGAAAAGGCCATAGCACAATTCAAAGTTTTAAATGCATTTTACTAGGGGGAAAAATATTCTAAAAAAAATAAATCAAACTATTTTCCCGGACAATATTTAATGGTCTTTTATCTGATAGGTATCTCATGTTTTGCCTTTTAATTTCAAATGGCGTGTAATGTCCTTATGCAACTGAGTTCATAAACCAGCACAGTTCATATAGCATACAAGAAAGAAATGTACGAGTGCGGTAGCCATTATTAACATTAGTATAATTATTATTATTGCCCGTATTATGAAAGTTACTCGCGCAATGTTGAGCACGGCATTAAGGAAATATAATCGGTCAAGAGGGACACTGTATCGTTTCCCCTTTCTACCTGCTTTTATTAATTCGCATGTCATATGATATATGATCCGTTTTAACCCTTGATTTAAGCTTTGGTCTTTTTTAAATCAACAAATGATTTTTAACTACATTTATGTTGCATGTTGTATGTTGTATATTACGCCAATGTATACGGCTAGCTGTTTCCTGTGTGCGAACGTTGTCTGTCTTTCGTGTCAGTTCCAAGCCATGTACATATATAGCTCACAGTTTGCATTTGTCTTAACTAAGATTACATGTGTCCCATTCCACGCCTTCAAGATGTGTTAGTGTCGCAGCGTTTTGTATTGAATATCTGTGTCACATACCAATAGCGGCAGATGTATTTGTACCACAGCGTTTGTATTTGTCTCAGTTGTACTTAGATTTGTTTTGATTGGCGAGTTTTGTGCCACATAATATACCATTTAGATATTGTTTGCGGATTTATTTGTCTTAAGTGATGTCATATGTGTCAAATACCATGTTTCCATGAAGTACCTGTACTTTGTAGCCTTTGGTTTTGTCTTAATTGAAGACTTAATGTTCCAAATTCCAGGATTTACAGATATATCTGTTGTCCGAGTGATGCAAGAAAGTATTCTGATATTATAGCACAATATTATGTCAACTTCAGTATATTATTCCGTTAGTCTAATAGAATCGTTAGGTTCAATCAATAGGATATATGTGACTTATTCAATCTGCTGCAATAACAGAATACATTCTGCTTGTGTTATGTGAAATAGTTTCTTTTCTCGCAAGCAAACATTAAGCAAATGTTAATCGTCACCTTTTTTTTTGCACAACAAATTTAGATTTTCTAATACACGCATATAGAAAAGTAAACTTTATCTCGCATTAACTCTTTGAAAGATCTAATCCTTATTTAACGAAGTTTTCTCAACCAGTCAAACTGTCAGTCACCCATATTGAGCAGATATTGGGTAGCGCTATATCTGTGACAAAATACGGTTACATAGACATCTAACCGATCCATGTGGATATCGTATTTCTAATTAATTAAGTGATCAATGAAGCGACAATACGGCCCTGGGATATTTGACCGTTCCCACATTGTTGCAGGAATTTGCTTCGGATAATCTGTTCATTGCATTACAAATTTCCTTACGGTGTAGCCCAGATGCATATTGAACATTATAGCGAATAACTTGAATTATACATGCAATTCATACCCACACGCACAACGGTACGTGTTAGTGGAGATGCAGTGCTCAAATTTTATCTTCACAGCTTGTCACGAACCTGAGGAAGGTGGCTGGTTTGCTCCGGCACTTTGGTTTCCTCCACACATGCACAAAACCCTGATGGCCGTCATATGTAAGCGAATCAATAAAGTCACGTCAGTCTGCCCTGTATAAAGCGCCAACATTGCCATTATCATTTTTTTCCTTCACCATCTTTTCCTGGGCCAGACACCTGATTGTGACTGTGTAACTAATGACAGCATACACTTAGCAGTTTGATGGTCAAAACCAATAGTCACAGGTGGGGTGCAATCACATTTTAGATTTACATGTATCTCCAGTCTCATACAAGGCAATTGCCAGCGGTTCTGGATGCGATTATGAGGGCTTTATAAGAAGTTAGCCTATTTATGGCTGTCTTCACCATGCACATCTCCGAATAATTTCCAGAATATCGAACAATGAATTGCATAATCAGCTGCTACCCGTGATCATCAGAAAACATGTACAATGACTCAAAATCAACTGCAAGGCTTTCAAAGTTCGCATAATTTGTTGTCAAAGGTCTTAATGTCCTCCTGTTGTATAGGATTGTGGAAGTTTTTTTGTGAAAATAAATCATTAAGTGTTTTTAATATAAATCTTTATAATTGCAATGTAACGTTGTACGGAAATGTGTATCGCTTATCTGCCCTTGTTTTTCGAACGTCGTGGTGCGCGTCATTGTTGTTTTGCAAAATGTAGCTTTTTTTACGTCATTAACGGCTAGGAGACCATATTAGGGAAAGGGTGTAACTTACGTCATTAACGGCCAGAAGACCCTATTAGGGAAAGGGTGTAACTTACGTCAAGCATTACAGCCATGACGACACACAGGCCCATTGTAGATATATATCGCCATTTTAGGTACGCTTGACGTAACGTTTACGGCACTTTGTAAATGAACTAGGGCTACCGGTACTTTGACACGATGACGTTCCAAAATCCAACCAGAACATACCATGACGTTTTGAGCAAATTATGTACCGCCCAGGTTTGTGCGGTTTATTTCTGGCCAGTCGTACGTTACAAATCGGATCCAGGAATACAAAATGGCAGAGCAGTGTAACAAAATCGTCATTTCGTTACACTGACAATTTTTAATTTAAAAAAAAAACCTTTGCACTTCATCTTAAAGTATGTATCCAAGGCGCAACCGCACTAGGTCACAACTGAACATTCATCTAGCATCCAGGTGTTAACCTCACCTGCCTTTTATTCGTCTCCATTTTGTTAGAAGTAATTATCTTGTTGATCTTCTGTGTTAAGTACTACACAAGTCGAACCATATACCGGCACATTCATGATTTTGTAACAACACCACGCTGTTCTGTTATCTTGTGATATAAATGTGTGATAGTGTGACAGAAGTTCACAGAAACTTTCGTTCTACCTTTTGCAGGAAAATCCCATTGAGCCCCCACTTATCGTGTACGAGTAATGGCGGATGAATTGCGATCACCTAAAATTGTCGATAATTTATTATTTCTGTATTGCAGTCTAGATGAAAAATAAATCATTTATATTGAAATGATTTCGTCAACTGTTTTTGAGTTCTCTTTTTAGTATTTCTAGTCTCATGAATTGCAATTAACATGACTGCATTTTTTTACCCAATTCTGCTTAAGTCATGGTGTTAGATGACGTTTAATTGCTACTATTTATGCATTTACATGAACACTTAGAATAAAAGCCTAACTGAGGTAAACTGACAAGAGACCGTTTTTCACCGGTTACCATGTGACCGTTTGCCAGCTATCACACTGTCGTGACCGCCCTGGTTTTACTCTTTACGCTGTGCGTCTTTAATTAAACTATATCTGTGTGGGACTTTGTGTGCACGGGTGTGTGCTTCAGTGGTGAACGATATTAAACTGGGTCACGTGTTCGAATCCAGATTACATGACTTAAACGTGGCTCATTGTGTACTTACTTGTAGAAAAGATTCCCACTTATCCGGAACGCATCATGGGATAGAGTTGCCCTTATTTCCTGCTTGGAGGTCGCGACCATGTCATTTAACATGGGAATTTTGAGTCCCCGTGAATTCACGCCATGTGCTCAATGATTTCATGTTTAAATTGAACATGGGGTCGCTGTGAGTTCAAGTACAGCTCATGGTAGCTTCCTTCCCGGCCGTAAGTGGGAAGGTCTGACAGCCACCTGCGGATGGTCGTGGGTTTTCCCCGGGCTCTGTCCGGTTTCGTCCCACCATAAAGTTGGCCGCCGTCGTATAACTGAAATATTCTTGAGTACGGCGTAAAACACAAATCAAATAAATAAATTAATAAATCGAGCGATCCTGGATTTCAGTGGTGAGTTTCGGACGCTAAGACATCTTGAAACCAACATTGTGTATTTTCTATTATCGTTGATTTCTCTCTATAACATTCTAAAGCAAAGCTGTAATAAATTTGTGACGTACAAATAAAAAGAAAATACGGTGCATTCTAAGGTTCGATGAAGTCCACATGTCTCCCACCAGTAACGTGTGCAATCTGTATGTCAAATGTGAGAAGTTTGTCGACAACTTGCGAACGTCGGTGGTAAGTTTATCCCTAGCACTTCGCTTTCCTGCACCCATGCAACCGACCGCCAACGTACATGTGAAAAATTCGTGATCATGGGACAATCAATTAAATAAAAGTGTCAGCAAATAAATTATGATGGCCACAAAAAACTGCTCAGGAATTGTAGTGAAACCTCGATCTTTCCCGAAGGCTATACATGTACTGTGGTCGTGTAGGACTGATGACTAGAAAAGGTGCCAATGTTTTAGCCTGGGGTTCAGGGCGTAATCGTCATGGCAGCCTTAATGTCATAGTCAACTAGCAATTATCAAACAGAGTCATGCACGATCTGCAGGAAGACTTTTACAAAATAATGACCTTTTTATTTAAAAACTAAAAATTTTAGTTCATTGAGAATGTGTAGTAAAAACGAAAAGAATTCTGTTAACCTGACCTACATATAAAATTAACGCTACTTCCCGTATTTAAAATATTTAAGACTACTTTCTCTGCTACAGTTCAGTGACGCCGTAAATTAGTCTTGCATATCCCAGTATATTTTCAACAAATGAAAGTACTTATTTATTTATTTAATTCCTGTTTAACACAGTACTAAAAACTAACACAGATTGCCGAAGGTGGTCAGTTTAATGGGTGGAGGATGCCAGTGTCGGGAGTAAATAGTCTTTCTTTGACAAGAGAATGGTTAACCATCCTAAGTGTGACATATTCAAAGTGAACGCTATATTTGTGGAAGGTCGCTGCCTGGAATGAAGTCATGAGGTTTTATCCTCTACAAATGATCCTGACTGCCCTCAATGTAAGCAAAAAAAGTCATGAGCACGCCGCTGTAGCCACCAATGAAATAAATAAGGAGACCATTGGTGTAAGTCATTTAAAGTAAGTCTATGCCTGGTTTACCGGAAAATACTGCCCTCTCTCTCAACAGTCTGTTCGAAAGGCTGACAACAAAGGCAGGGTATGCCTACTTTAGCAAATGATATATTACAAGAAATGTGAAAGCCAATAAAGGTAATTGTTATATATGTGCCGTATATAAGAAGAGACTTTCGTCACACGCTAAAATCTGCTGTGTGTGTGTACTTCATTTTCCCATAAGATGTCATCGTTAGAAAATGTGGGAAATTCCGCACTAGAACACACGGGGTAAATTACAGAACTGAAATAACAAGTATCGAATAATTTTTATCATACATAAAACGTGCCACTTGATGACTTTAAAAAATACATAAAACATATTTTTCAATTAACTACACCTGGATTTAAAGCGTTTTAGATGCATGTATTGTTAAACATTACATCAAATATATCTGCTTTCAATCTGAATGTTGCGCAGATCGAGTCACAGCGGTTTTTTCATTGGTCAAGCCTTAAGAATAGCTGTAGTGACCTGCGTATTGATACCACACGTGCCGCCTCCACGCTTGATGAAGAAGTATCCGTCCTGGCCCCATTTTGGGCCCCATGAATTCTTGATGATCCAGTAGGGTTTCTTTTCAAACAGTCCTTTTTCAACCCCGAAACCAACCAATAGGACAGCTGCAAGAAAGACAAAAAGGCGACACAAATCGCTTGGTAGAACTAGACATTCGGAGGTAAATAGTGTCTATCGGACTTTGCACGGAAATCAACACTAACTAGACACGAAAAGGATGGTTACTTATCTACAGTAGTCTTGGTTGATTAAAGCTAGGTAACAGAAGCTGCGTGATCATTCTCATCAGATAGCTCTTCCAACAACCGAGGTCTCTACATAGCAGGGTTAATGAGTTGACGAATTAGTTGTGATATGTATGTGATCACGCAACTATCACTAAATCTAAATCTAAATATTAAATCCCCGTGGTACCCACGCAAAGTTCACAGGGAACGGCTCTTCCGATTTCCTCCCTGCGATAAAATGGCTAAAAATACTCGGCACGTGTATGACAACTCGTGACGTCACTGAAGGAAGCGTGTAGTGACTTAACTCTGGTGTGATAATCCAACACCCGCCCCAGATCCAAACAGACCACCTGCTATCTTCACATCCCCACAGTGCCGAAACAATACATAATTATGATAAGTTTATTACGTTATGTGACAAACCACAAGTCTTTGAAAACATTTATACTCAAATCAAATATGGATAAATTTGTCAGAAACACCATCAACATTCATGAATATGACCAGGTTATAATTGTGTTCTGTGCAAAATTCTTTTCCAAATTACCGACGGGAAACGCAACAGTAGTTATTATTTAGCTTTTAACAGCAAAATGCTGTTATACTAGGTGCAATCGATTTAAGGGTGGCATTTCGAGCACAAATCTAAGATATTTCGAGCAGGCCGCTAAGACATTTCGAGCACAACGCTAACACGTTTCAAGCCCAATGTTAACAAATTTCCAGCACAACGCTAACACGTTTCGAGCACAACGCTAATATGTTTCGAGCACAGCGCTAACACATTTCAATCACAAGGCTAACACATTTCCAGCACAACGCTAAAACATTTCGATTTCAACACTAAGACATTTCAAGCACAACGCTAAAACATTTCCATCACAACGCTAGCATATTTAGCTCACAACGCTAACACGTTTCGAGCACAACGCTAACACGTCTCCAGCACAAGGCTAGCACGTTTCCAGCACAACGCTAACACGTTTCCAGCACAACGCTAACGCATTTCAAGCAGAATGCTAAAACATTTCGAGCACAACGCTAAAGCATTTCGATCACAACGCTAAGACATTTCGGGCACAGACCTAAAACATTTCGAGCACAATGCTAACACGTTTCGAGAGGAATAAAACATGATGGAATTTCCGCTATTACTTGAAGATGTAATAATTATCCTGAGAATTGTATAAAACATAAACACAAAATAGATATAAATGCATTACGAAATAAAGGGATCTAACAGAATGAACGCTTGGGCGTGATCTAATATACAGAACACGACTTTGCCACAATTTCTATCCATTGTCCATGAATGCTCTCTACCAGAACAAAAAGGGTTAGTTCATTCTATATTGATTTTGGCTTCTTTCACATGTCCCACGAGGGTTTCCTTAATTCAGTACGTGATCAGGAAGAAGTTAATCTGAATTTATAACCAGAATAAATTTCATGTTTAGAGAATCGGTATACTTTCCCTCAATTACACACATAATTGTTTCGAATGGGTTTTCATAACGAGAGACTGTAAATTTACAGCATCAAATTGTAATATAAATATTGTTTGTTTGATTTAATACACAGTTAAGACACTATGTACACTTGTCAGACTTTAGGAGAGATTATCCTTAGTTCAGTCGTTGTGCTTAGATTTCTCGCGGTCTACCACAATGTTTGGTCATTGGAGCTCTTTCTTCAATGACTCTTCCGGTGTTGGGAGGTGAAAGTCAGTCTTTCCCTAACGCGAATCCCCAGTAAAAGGCTATGCTCCGTGACGTAAGACAGAAATATGCTTTACACATTTTCCGACATTCAGTTTGTGCAGAAAACATCTGTTTCCGATGTGTGTGATTAGACGAGATATTGCTTTGGACAGTTGTATGCTAATTTTGTTCCTCGGAATAGACATTTCAGATCATTAATGGCACGGCAAAATTCTAAAAGAAAAGCTATCGGAAGAACTTTAGAAAGCGGTCACAAGCTGCGGCACGTGCGCATTTCTAAAACGCAACTCACAAGAAAAATACCATGTCCAACAACAACAACTCCGTTCTCCAACAGGGTTGTTTCTCACGGCAAAACATTTTCAAGGGTTCGGAGAATAAAGTGACGCTTAGAAAAGTAAAATGTAAAGCTCTCACCATGGTCAAGTGATTTTGGGTCACAGAATGGCGGATTAAACACTCCTCGGTGATAGAACTGTAAGAGAGTGGCGTCCAGAGCAACGGACAGGGGACCAATTTTCATCAGTTGATCCGCAATCACAGTCTCATTCTACAAGAGAACATGCATAAAGATGTTTCAAGATATTTAATACATTTGTGTAGATAAAACAGAATCAAGGCTGTAGTTTTTCGTGGTTTAAAGAATCTGTCACAAATATATAAGAGGGTTTACCTAAAATATAGAAAACAGTGAAGAGAGGAAAGACTCAGATATGGAAGTGGGTTTGGATCATATCCAGAAACAAAATGGTAAAGTGAGGAAACAAACAGATTTAGAAACGGAATCATCCAAAATCAAGAGGAGCACTCGATAGTGTGGAAACACACAGATACAGAAAGGGTGGTACCCGATATCTATAAAAAAGCTTAAAGTGAGAAAACGAAATTACATAGAATAGAGAAAAGTAAACGGTAATGAGGATACACACTAACATGGACCCAAAGGGAGTTCACACAGATCTGGAAAAATAAACAGCGATAAAGAGATCAGGTGGATAATGGCCACAGGTACATTAACTACGCGATCCAGAGATTCTGGTTAGTTGGAACCGATGACAATATAAACAGGGGACAAACTGCGTTTTATTATTTTGGTGACTTACGCGAGATTATATAAGGTTTCAATGGATAATGTAACATAATGGTAAATGTAACATATTTGGATACTACATAACTTACAGCGTTGTAAAGGCAGGTCTTAATATGAGGCCATGCAGGCCAAAGGCAGCAAGGTGACAGTATGGTTCAATGAAGAAACGCTGTATTAAATGATGTACCTCTGGAAATGTTGCTGTATAAATTGGACCTTCGGGTATAATTTGGCCAATGCGACGTTCTTTTGATCTCATTTTAGCTATCAATGTTTTCATCAGATCGAAGCCATTCACTTCCCTCTTTTTTTACATATTCTCGCCAGGATATGGCTGAAATATTGCCGATCTGGCGTGAAAACCTAATCATTCATTCATACATTGATTAAAGTTATCAACTCATATAACTGCACCATAAAATTTATTATTTATATAAAAGATTTCCAGAACAGATAAACAAAGCTTCTATTTCACGTTATTATATACGATACTAATTACAACATTAGCTCTATTCCATCTTCAGGTAACTGCACCTAATTAAATTGCCATTTGACACTTTCGCGTCTCGTTTATTTTGTTTTTTGTTTTTTTCTTTTTGTTTTTTTTTCTCTTTTAATTTACCTTTCACGTTGATAAAAATGTTCATTTCAATAAAAAGTGCGCTTACAATGGAGAAAGTTTCAAAATAAAGCTTGATTATAAAGCTTCACTGCGCAATATCATCTTACCAAAAGAGGTGAACGAGGCGTGAAATAAACTTCTGACGCTTTTTTCGCACGGTTCATGAAAGAACAGAATGATGCACACCTGGCTGATGGCCTTCCAGTCAACCACCTGAAGACCCGCCACAAACTTGGACCGGTCCACCTTCGCCTCACAGCTCTCGTTCTTCAGGCACCACGTGACCGGGGGCCCACACAGAGTCTTATTGTAGCCAGGGGCCGGGCAGATGTAACAGGTCCCCTTAGCCCCACCTCCACCGGAGCAATATGGGTAGTCCTCCTCGGTTTCAAGTCCACCCTGACGAAAAATGCTGATTAATTCATTGGTTGATTGGTTGCTTAGGTTATTCATTGGTTCAGATTTAAAAGTTAACTTTACTGAATGAATAAATGAATCATTATGACAAAACGTCGGCAATATTTCATCCATACCGTTGCAAGATAGCTGCTGACATGCCTGCATACTAAGTGAATGGAACGAATGATTGATGGATGGATTGATAGACATATCTGTTACACTGATGCCCTATTGATAACTTAGTTCGTTAATTTACGGGGTTACAGCTGTAAGTTGGTGAATTTATTTGTCCATTTATCCAAGACCGTCAAGACCATCAAGACTATCAAGGCAATCAAGACAATCAAGACCATCAAGACAAATGACTTTCCACAACCTAGATCATGTTTTGTGAGCGAGGAAAACTGGAAAGAAGCTGGCACTCGTTTTACAAAGCTGTCGAAACACAACACCAAGCGTGTTTGCCATGGCGACGTATCTCTTTGCTATATGTTGTCATGGAAATTCGCCAGGAACAATTTTAGGAATGCTTCGTAAAACAGCCCCTGAAGGAAGCAACCATACATCTGGTTTCTCACTAGCCGTGTATCGAAATACAGGCCTCCAATCTGTACTGTTCAGTCACATTTATTTATGAACACTTGTAAAGTGTGTTGTTTATATGTTTGTGAGTTGAAAGGGTAATTACCCAGTTTAGCCTATAAACCGAGTGAACGGCAGAAGGAATTGTTCTTGGATTGCCCCGATGTATTGATTGTCCAGATGGATTGATAATGTTGAAGAAAAGCAAAGGTGTATATATATAATCTGACAAGTATAGTATATAGTGAACAACAGCACAAAAAGCCTATAAGTTGACAAGTGTGCATCCGTGTGTAGCGGACAAAAGCCTACATGTATTTGGCGTAATTTAGTCCTTGGTAGCAGTTACATACCGTTTTCTTCACATATTCGTACGCCAGATAGGGCCACCCTCCAAACACGCCACAGTCTGCCTTGTTACTAGCAGAAATATACAAGATATCAGTCAGAATCATCTAAACAAGGATTGTTACGTCTCTACCTCGAATCTACGTGGGTAGTGGGTCGTGGCAGCTCTGTTAGATAGTGGTCTTCCAGTCCCTCGGACACACAAGGTTTACATTTTCCTAAATTGGACAGAGAATTTCTAAATTCCGCATTCTCCCATGTTATCAGACAAGTCTGTACGCCACACATGGTAAAGTTCGTCAGTAATTTGTCATAAGACGGGTGTTTATTCCGGTTAGTACGGTAAAAAAAATGGCACGTAAAAAATTCTTGAGCAGCGGTATTGATATGTTTATGCCAAAGCAGAAACAGTGTTTAAAGGATTAGTGTCCAGATTTATTATTTATTCATAATTGACTACCCCTGTATATATTATTAAAATGAATGTAAAAAAAATATTGCAAAAGGGTACATTAGTCTGAGTAATATGGCACTTAAAATCATTAGATGATGGGTATGGTATTATGCACTTTTTCCACCAACACTCGGACTCAGTCTGCGAATTTACGTCATACAAGTCCAACCTTGACCAGCTGTCAGAGCTTACCAATTTAGTTCAGTGTTAAAAAAGCTACAAGAGTGACAACAAGCATATCGAATTTCTTCACGAAATGGTTCGCTGTTCTGCCTACGTTTGTAAAAACGGGTCATTGAAGAACCCTGCAGTTATTTTTTTTCAAGTTTCCAGACGATTTGGCTCTAAGAAAGGTGTGGATTACAGCACAAACATGAAGGATTTTGTACCCGCCGCAAGCAGCCGTATCTGCCCTCGCCATTTTACAGCTGAAAGCTGATATGGTAGTATATTTGCTTCTGAGTAGCTAGAATCCATGTCGAAAATGAGATCGTGTTGATACGAATCCCCAGGTCATTTAGGCCACCTGATCTTGCGTGGGCCATCTATGACATCACCCGCTGGGCAGTACCAGGCGGCCTGCTGTAGATCGGCTAGGACAATTAATCTATTGTTTTTGGTAGAGTTAAAGTCATTCTTACGCTTCCCAGAAGCCCTCTTCGTAAGATACTGTTTAAACAGGTTATAATCTTTATAATTAGGGCCAGTAGCTAAATCTGGACAATAATCCTTTAAGGTGAACTTGATTCATCAAAAAGGTACCAAAAGTTACGTCACAGCATATTACATGGTCACCAAGGGTTACCTAAACAGCCTAATCCAAGGTGCTGAGAAGCGGGGGGTGGGGGAGAGGGGGCTGGGGGGGGGGGGAGGGTTGAGGCGTATAAGTTACTATATTTTAAGCAATGACATCAACAGTTAGAATAAGTAACTGAAGTTTCACCTGTTACGTGTGACGATTTGCCAACTGGTTTTATTCTGCATGCTGTTGTATATTATATAACAAACACTCAATAATGAAACATTTACATGGCGTAATCATGACTGGTCAGGTCCGGACCGCACAGGCAATTGAATAGATAGCTCTCCCATTACTAGCAAAGTGACCGGATCAATATATAGGCTTTCCCATTAGATCGCGCAGTTCCTCTATATGCTTTTCCATTTAACATTTTTCTCCTGTTACTTCTTTGTAGACCACAGACTTATACCAGAATTCTACTGGTGGACTAAAACTCCCCTAGGCCTGGTCCCTTTGCATTATTTTAATCGTAGTGCATGATAAATGTGATGACAACACATCATTTTGAGGTATTCTGGACCAGTAACGTCTAATAAATAGCAATTAACATCATTCCATTTTTTACCTAATTCTGCTCAAGCCATTTTTCTACGGGGGAGTGCAATTTGCTACTATTTGTACACTTACATAAATAGTTAGAATAAAACCCTAAGTGAGGTAAATTGACAAGAGGCCGTATTTCAACGGTTACGTGTAACCATTTGCCAGCTGTCGTAGCTGCTCTGGGTTTTCCCTCTATGTTAAACGTCTGATCATATTATATGTACTTTGCCTACATGTTCAGAAATTTTGTCGTGAAAGTTCATTCGGACACTAATTCTACGTTGTACTAAAAGCACCAACTGCCGTGCTTTGCCACAAAATGACTTATTCTTTACACTAACTACGTGTTTATCCCCTCTGGTATCAGCACAGGAAAATACTGACCTTATTTTTCGCATCCTTCTGGTGCTAACATGCCTATAACCAGCGATCGTCAAGGATCGGAGGTGATTTCATACAGGTATGCCTCGTTTGTGCTTTGCCACCAGACCGATGTTTCAATTTCCGCCGTAGCTGCGGCTTGACTTCCTCTTTGGAACAGGCACTTAATATCTGTTCAGTGATCTTTACTAATTTGTAGCTAAGTAAACCAAGTAGGCGAAGTGATTTCCGAACTCCATTAAGCTCGCCATTTAAGAACCAGTGACCATATTGCTGGCTATTTTAAATGGCATAAGGTTGAGCACATTTGCAGTTGGCCATTTGTTTCTCGAGACCTACAGAAATATGCTATAATATATACCATCGCCGTGACACTGCCACTGTGTCACTCACAACCACAGTCAGAAACAGTAAACTATAAATATATTCCTAAGAACATAAAACTGTGGAGGCTGATAGCGGCCATGCGTGCTTTCGTAATATCTGTTGACTATTTAGACCAGGAAAAAATGCGACAGGAGGAAAGATCGAAAGAACCAGGCAAAAGTGCGAGGCAAAACTGTGAAAGCAGAAGAACGAAAGGACGAAACAAAAGTACAAAAGAGCGAAGCAAAAGCAACGAGGTCTTGTCTCCTTTTCCTTTTGTACTTTCGCTTCGCCCTTTCGTGCTTTTCTTTCGTCCGTTTGTTTTTTCGAGTTTTCATCCACATAAAGACATATGAAAGAGCGAAACAACCCTAGAAAGAGGTTCTACCAAACCTCGCTCTTTCGTACTTTCGCCTGCCGCTTATAAATCGCTGTGTGCTTGGCAAATTGGAAGGCAAAAGTACAGAAGTGTGAGGTTTTATCCCTTTGAGTCGTCTCGTGAGAGTCTCGTCCCTTTGACCTTTTGCCTTTGCAAAAACAGAACACATTTTAGCATCACTCCGACAACAGACATTCTGGTAAAATTAACAGACTTTTGGCGGGGTACGGATACTGAGAGGCTTTAAAAGGGCACCAACCAGATTCACGTGGATGTAATTCTAAACGTCTGAACCGTGTTGGAGTGCTCATATGTTATCATTACACAGTGGGAGTTATCGTGAATAGTTGAAGTTATCGTGAACAGTTGAAGTGCATTCTAAAATCTTACATCTATGCAATCGTATTTACGAGAAATATCATCACGAGCTGATAAATTACGACAGTGTGATTATTGGGAAATTGTCATACATTCATTGGGAAACCGGTGAAATACAACCTCTTATCAGTTTACCTCAGTTAGAGTTTTAAACAGTAGTAAATTATACACCTCACTTTTTTACCAAATCCCTTATAACTAATTTTAATGTAGGTATCAGGAACTCACTTTTTGGTATCCTGGAAGCCATCACATTCGACAATTTGCTCCACGGAGAAGCTAGTGAGTGGTTTGCCCATCATTGCCCACTGACCTTCAATGTTTCCTACCGTACTGGAATAAAGAAGTATATAAAGACATGGGTAAGACAGCGAAAGGAAGAGCCCTCTGATGTTAGCATACGTACATGCAGTTTATAAATCATAAATCTGTACATCCTAAACAGTCACGCTGGTTGCATTTTTATTCCTTTTTTTCTCTGTCTTTTTTGATTTTTACAGATATGTTAGAACATCAAGAAATTAATTTTCTGGCCATTGCCAACGGCAAGTTTATCTGTGTCTTCTACATACTTCACAGTTCGTCTCCAAATTATCAAATGAAGAAGAATCTATCGGAAGACCCCAATAATCATATATATCCAGAACTACTTTTACCTGTTTTTTTTTTTTGTTTTAGATTTTATTTCACTTTTGCCACTCAAAATATCCTATCAGCTATTTTTGCTTCCTTTATTTCGATGAGTATACATTAAATGGATAAATTTCACAAGAATTAATGCCAAAAAGGAAAAGTAATGTACCACAAATTCTTGGTTTCACGCCACAGGCATCTGTAACATTATCGATATATTGTATAAAGCTCACTACAGGGTCCAAGCATTGGACTTTCGGGAATTCACTCGGTAAAATCTAACACTAAGGGGCAAAGATGTTTCTCCTGTAGTTTTCAATGGGTTTCAGTGGTCGCTGACACTATTTATCTTTTTATTTATTTTTTTCACTACATCGTACCTGAACGCCCAGCATGTCCCGGCGCTTCCTACAATGGACACAAAGCATTAATTTATGCATGGAATCTGCCCCTGATTGACAAGCATGTATGTACACAGTTTACACCAAGAATCCCGACTACATCCCAGGAATGAAAACTGTAACCCTGTTGGAGCAGTGGTTAAGAGCAAAGTACTTTTGCTCACTCAAGCAGTGATAAAAACTTCCCAGCGTATAAAGTACAATAAATACTGGTGAACTATTTCTGATCCGGTCAAGATCCCGACTGCCGTCATCTAAGACACATGTATAGTGAGTATGGAGGAAACCAGCAGCCACAAAATAAAGAGTTCACTCGACAAGAAGAAAAAAAAGAGAGAGAGACTATCTCCCTTAGTTACAGTACTCTCCTTTACACATCTACCTATTATTATCACTGCACTTCATAGCGTTGAGAAATCTATGAAGTAGTCGTTTGCAGTCCAATCCTGCATCATCTTTTTATTGATTGTTTAATTTCATTGTTGTTTAACATGTACCTTGATTCTTCACAGAAGTGATGACTTTCTTTTCTTGTCTCCAGTCGAAAGCTTCCGGAAGGGGGTCAGTGACGTGCTCCTCAACATACCTCAAAAGGTAAGAGTAGAAAGGGATCATGAAATGAATATCTCACAAGCTCTGTGTGTCCAAGGCTTCAAGATATAAGATAGCAATCACTTTGTTTTGAACAACTCACTGAGAGAGTCAGTGTCGAAAAAACGTGGGGTGATAATATGTTAATGCACTGATAAGTTGGCACCTCCGATCAAACGACGTGCATCGATCGAAGTGTGACGGTCAAAAAAATTTAAAAGCGGCGGTGAAGTTCCTGAGCGGAGAAACCTACAATGACCAGAGTAAATCACTGACCTTTAATGAATATAGCTGTTACACATTTTCCACAAGTGACGTACAAATTTATTTAATACTGGTGGCAGGCAACTGATCTACAACGAAATTTATGTAAGACCAACCTAATAGCCAAGCGAGAGCCACTGACATTTTGTTAACTGAATTTGAAAAGCTTCCCATTATCTGACAGATTGACAAAATCTTCAATTCCAAGAGGAGCTTCAGTGATCCAATGAGGTGAAGTGACACTACTGTAAGTATCACACACAAGACGATACCGCTATCTTGTTACAAAATATAGTATTTATCATAAAAAGGTACAATTCCATGGAAAGGCTTCATACGTATATTACCTATGAGATTTAAACTTTGGTGGTGTTTTTTTCGGCATTAGAATCATCGTTCGGAATTCTGTGGTGCTCAGATCAGCAAACTGATTCAGGGCGAACTCAGTTTCTCCACTAAAATAAAGTATAATTCATTACAATTATCAATTGGTCATTTGTTTACCTTTGCTCGTTCAATAAACAGATATTTAACGATGTATTGGCTTTTTTCTAGTGGTGAGAAATTTTATCACCAACTAATATCTTTTCAAGATACCATGGACTGCGGAAGAATCAAGTATTATGGTTAACTGGGCCTTCATCACAACACAATTTTTTAAAAAATTAAATTAAGAAGCAACATAAAAAAATACAAGAATCAAACCTGTGCATTCTGTTGAGCGCATTGATGATCTCAAGGTTCGCCTTGAATTTACGGAACTTTCCTTCTGTCTCATATGCCGTGCGGTATGCCTTACCATTTTCGATCTGCCAAATTCTGTGCAAAAACACAAACAAAAAATGACCTATGTGTGCTAAGAATCTAGCCCAGTTCAAATGCACCCCATAATTAAATACAAGAACCACGTCATCCCCTGAAACAAGAACAACTTCGAATCCATTTCTCGCTGTTTTGATAGCGTTAGGAGGTTTGCCAGGTTCCTGGTGAAAGTTGGTCGATTAATCCGGGCACTCCGTTTACCTTCATCATGGGCATGTCCCTTTCCATTTGAATGGAAAATTCTCGAACATGTCGGTAAAAACCAATTAAATATAGAAATCAATCAATTGTATCAATAAATCTTTTTTTTTTTTAAACTGTCTATTTTTGTATATTTAAAGGTGGTTTAAAAACAGCCGAGAAATTCATGCCGCAAATTCGATGATTAGACGTCTGCATTGAGTAAAAAGAAAGTATTTATTTATTTTATTTGATTGGTGCTTTATGCGGATTTTAAAGATATTTCACCTGTGGATTGGCGGCCAGCAGTATGGTGCGAAGAAAACGGAAACCCACGACCATCCGTAGATTGCTGACAGACGTTCCCACATACGACCGGAGTGGAAGCCAGCAAGAACTGGACTTGAACTCATAGCGACCACCTTGGTCTGTCTAGGCTCTCTAGCTATGCCGGAACACTAGCATGCTAGCCACTCGGCCATAAATTGGATGTACAAAAGAGTTCTCTTACCTGAACAGGCCACGTGCGGCTGTGTCTTCTGTAGAATATTCGACAAGCCTGTTTTACAAAAAAGACAGATTTCATCCCTGTAGTTTTCATTAAAACTCAAACTGCTTTAAAGGGCTTATGATTTGATTCACCCGCCTTCTAGAGTAAAAGTAAAATATGCGTATTGCCTCAAAGTCATGGGCATGCTTATAGCATTGTGTTTACTCGCGTGGTTTGCACGTGCTTCATGGTGTGTTGAATAATCAAAATGGTACTGATATCGTAATGAGATATGACTCATTTTGCTTAAAACGCTTAGTGAAATCTTTTATACACTGTTATGAAGAGAAAAACCCACGGCTGAAACATAAACACACATTGATTCGCACGCTTTTATGTGGTCATGTACCAGTTATCACACAGTCGGTGCTGCTGCGTGGTATTGAGTTCTGTTTGTTGTTGGGGTTTATAAGGTAACGATTTTCATTCAACATTGAGGGCACTGACGTCTCCTAGAGATGACGCAGCAAAGAAATAGATTTTATTTTACGACACTTCGACAAATGGAAATATTGTGTTTCAGAATAAACTCTAGATTTATTTATTTATTTATTTACTTATTTATTTATCTGTTTATTTATTTATTTATTTGATTGAAGTTTTACTCCTTACCCAAGAATATTTCACATATATGAAGTATAGGAAACCAGGCTCGGATGCCAGAGAGGAAGTTAACATGAGCTGGGCTCTGGTTCACAGTGATCGCATTGGTGAGAGGTTACTGGCTCATTGTGCCACGCTAGCACGCTAATCACTAGGTCGCAGGGGGATACAGCAACCTACTTTTGTGTTGCGCAATAAATTCTCTTCTCTTGGTCTTGTCTAAAGATGTATATTTATACCTAATGAGCTGCATTGCCTCACGCTTTTTCGACTGTGGGTTTAAGTCAAGACATTTTTCACTTATAACTGGGAAAAGTCGGGGCACTGTGGTTTCTTGCACCCATAAATGTTACCAAATTTTTATATTTTATTTATTTGATTGGTGTTTAACATCGTTTATTAGGGACTTTTTTCTATTATTTGACGGCGGTCGGCTTTATGGGAGGGGCAAATCGGAATGCCCGAAGAAAACCACCGCCCAAAAACCTCCTGACGCAAAGCCGCAAATGTGGCATTTTTTCCACTGTGAAAGAAATCGAATATTTTGTGTAATTAATGTCGTTGTAGAGAGAGCAGATTGTTTATCAGTTTTAAAATACTGCCTAATAGCACTACCTACATACCTCTATATACTACCTACATACCTCTAAACTATATATGCCTATTTTTACCCTCATTTGAGCAAAGCTGTCTCTCTCCAAGTGAATAAAAGGGTTAGGGCATTGTGCTACAAATCAAGTGAGCTGACCACATATTTCGAAAAGGACTAGTTTTAATAATTGTGATGCTTTCTTTACATTCGGACTACCAGGTCTTTGACCAGTAGGATCGTGTGTTCAAATCAAGCTCTCGCTCTATCGGATGAGGCTTTAAGCAAGCAGGTTTGTTAGGTATCTCTGTGGCTCACTCCGGACACACGGGACACCCCTGACACACCGTATACTCCGACATTCCACTTTCCTCCACTCCTAAACCTGACCGTCGTGAGGACACACCTGTTTCCTCCTGTCCTCAACCTGACCATCGTGAGGACACACCGGTTTCCTCCACTCCTAATTAAACCTGACGGCCGTGAGGACAAACTGTTTTCGTCCACTCCTCAACCTGACCGCCGTGAGGTTAGTGAAAATATTCTGGAGCACAGCTTTAAACACCTATCAAATAGATAATAAATTTAGTTGCGATATATGGTAGCCAAGGCTGCGCTTCGTGAAGCACTGGTACATTTATATGCTGACGCTCCTCGACAGCATAGCTTTATATCTTACTTAGACAGCAGATTTTCCAGATCTATTTAATTCATATATTCATGTACATATTGAGTCCTACCGGTTGTTACACTCTCTGCGCATGTCAAACCAACTCACCCATCCACACAGTAAATAGTTAAAACCGTCAGGAACAGAATTCGGTAATCCATGTTGAGATGTTCAACAGAAGAGCATAAAACTAGAGCAGAGCAGGGTAAATGTATATCCCAGTTTTATATCTGCACGCCTGCAACCTGTACTGTTACTGACTGCGTATCTTGGTCAAGAGAGAAATCAGGTCAATGTCCACAACTGTATAAGCTGATAACACTTTCAATATCTGGTGATATGATATAGTGTGATGTGTATAATGACAGGTGCGTTGAAGGAGAGCGGTCAGAATAAAATATACATACAAGGTTTTTTTGATAATGAACGGTAATGAGCCATATACGTAGATGTAAGAAGAGTGGTTCATCCTTCATTGGAAGTTATACTGTATACGCCGTACTTTTAAAAAAGTGGGAGCGAGACGTGGCCGAGTTGTAAAGGTGCTCGCCTTTCAGCTGTTAGAGTCTTTCGGATTCAGTTCTTGGACAGGGATCAGTGTAGGAGTCGTCCGCGGTGTCTTCGTGAAAGTAAGTGGTCGACTACGCTCGTGTGGCTGTTTGCACTGTCTAACGTTCGTTGAAGACCACTTGTCATCCATCAATATTCTGCGAGAGGGTTAACCAGTAATTACCAATACGTCAGTAATTTATTCTGGGCACACCAGTGTCCTGACTAACTGTACCAAAGAACTGATCGCTATCGTGAAAGTGAAAAATTAGTATGGCGTTGGCAAACAATTAGATCAACAAAAACAAAATCACTTGAAAGTTAACCAAGAGCCTACCAATGATTTGTTTTAGTTATTTTTTCTTGAGCAGTGACATCGCTATTAACAATATTTCAGTCTAAACATGACAATGTCTCCTTGCACGGGCCGGTCCCGTTACCGATGTTCTGTCATGCCTAAGACACAGCAATGGGAAACAATACTAAATTATGGCTTATGAGCAAGATAGCCATAGAGCCATCTGGATGTTGTCTAGGGGACGAAAACCCAGCGGTATAATTCGGTGGGGGTATATCACGCAGTAAAGGGTTGTATCACTGAGTTATCTTCCCTTAGACAATATAATGATGGCGTTATGCCTGTCTTGGTCATGCGCCATAACCGAGTAATGTTTCCGATTGACAGCCCACATGATGGTCGCACTCATACCAGGCAGACTAGTGCTCAGACTATCTATTAAAGTCCGATTTCTAGGTCTTAGATGTGACGTGACGCAGGATAGAAGTGTATAAATACTGTAACAAAGAAATCACACAATCGCTATAATAAAGTAAAAAAAATCAGAACACTTCGGAAACTTCATGCAATTCTTTCTTTATATTCTGACGCCGAACTGTACATAAACATAGCGAATACTAATGTGTTGCCATTTTCTTAACAGCCCAGTGTGTATTCTTCTATCATCAGATGATACCTGAGTGTGGGGTATAAAGTGATTACATACTACCCAAGGGAGGGGGATACGACCAGAGGATAAATGCGAAGGTACGGGTCCTGGGGATAAGATCAGGGAATACTACCAGACGGAGGCCGTACTCCGGAGGGTGCCGTCAAGGGATACTACCAGATGACAGGGGATACACCAGGGGAAGAGGTCAGGGGCTAATACAAGACGGCGGGGATACGCCGAGGATGAGCTCAACGGATACTACCAGGCTGCGAGGTACACGTCAGGGGATGAGGTGTGGAGATAATACCAGAGGGTGGAGGAAAGGATTTATGAGCAGGGGATGAGGTCAGGGAATAATACCAGAGGGTGGAGGAAAGGTTGTAAGGGCAGGGGATGAGGTCAGGGAATAATACCAGAGGGTGGAGGAAAGGTTGTAAGGGCAGGGTATGAGGTCAGGGAATAATACCAGAGGGTGGAGGAAAGGTTGTAAGGGCAGGGGATGAGGTCAGGGAATAATGCCAGAGGGTGGAGGAAAGGTTGTAAGGGCAGGGGATAAGTGGATGATACCCTCAGGGAATATACGCTTGATTACTAGAATAACTGATATTGTGATACAACCACAGACCTGCCAATCTCAATTTGAACTGGAAATACTAGATATGGCTCACATGCATATAAAAGCTATACTTTCACAGAGAATACTGATTTACAATTTGTAAAAGTTACAAAATTTGATCCTTGTCATATATACATATTTACAATTACAAAGATTCTGGATAAGCATAAAATGTTTTTCAGTCAGAGTAAGGCATTGTTGTATTTTACTTAGCGATAATAAGTCGCAGCCCATGGCAAAAGTCTGCAGTCTTTAGCAGAAAAACTATTTCTGCGAAAATAAACTAAAAAGAAAAACTACACTTTCTTAAGAAAGATATTCACGCTGATTTGGCTAATGTACCTATCTGGTCCGTTTATGTTCGTATATAACGCTGACTTAACATAAAAGATTATAGCTTGGCAAACTAACATTTTGCTCTGAACAAATACCACGTATCATGTACATGTACTTTTTACCACTGCATAAAAAAGGGGTTGTGCCACATTTCGTCAATTCATTTGTAATACCTTTTCGCGCAATGATTGACAAATTCCATTTTGATCTAACAAGGCCGCACAGAATTCGAAACTTTGGGAAAGCGTTTTTTTTTTTGATAAAGGCAAGTGTGGTGGACGTATTAGGCGTTCCGAAAGACGACCCCAAATTTCGGAGGGAAACAACAGTTATGCCCCTTGATCTTGACCAGTTAAAGAATCTTAAGACAGTTGGAATTCAACAAGAAGCCTCGGAGTAGAATGGATCAAAACCACATGCCACCCTGTGAAAAGGGAAAGGCTGGTTATCAGGGGTTGTCCAACAGGGTGAAGGGGTTATATTTACCGTCACTGTACAGAAATGCTTTTTATGTTTTGTAAAGTTCGGGAGGATGTCAACTTAAAAAGAAAGAAAAATTCAAAATCACTGAACAATTATGACCTCAAAAGCAATGGCCCTGTAAGGTATTTGTACTGTCTCCTAAAGCCATGTGTTAATTACTATAGGCCAGGAACACGAGAAACATCTCACGCGAGAATACGAGAACATCGATCAGACGATCTTATGCTCTAGGTGTGGGTGATGACCCACTTCGTAATCGAGGTGAACGAAGGCTCTCTCCACATCCGGTAAGCGTTCCAGTTTTTGTTGCAGTGGTTCGCCAATGTCATGCGCCTTCTTCAGGGTCAGTTTTTCCGGAAGTACCACATCAACCTCGACCAGAAAGTTGTTGCCGAAGTGGAAAGCTCGTACGGTTTCCACCTGTTTTATCTTGGGGTGATGATTCATGCAGATCCAGGTAATCTTACTCAGAAACTCCGGAGAGGCCGTGTAACCCGTTAACATCTTGATTTGATCTGCAACGAGACACAAGAAGATTTATTTATTTATCTGATAGGTGTTTTACGCCGTACTCAAGAATATTTCACTTATACAACGGTGACCAGCATTATGGTGGGAGGAAACCGGGCACAGCCCGGGGGAAACCCACAACCATCCCTTGGTTGCTGCAGACCTTCCCACTTATGGCCGGAGCATGAGGTGGACTTGAATTCACAGCGACCGCAAAGGTGAAAGGCTTATGGATCAATACGCTGCGCTAGTGCTCTAACCAACTGAGCCACGGAGGCCCCCAGAAACAAAAAAGGAAAGACTGACATGGGATCACATGCTGCGACGCATGCTCATTTCAAAAGCTCATCACAGGCTCAAGAAATAGAAGAAATCTCTAAAAAAAACAAGAACAACAACAGCAACGCCGTCTTCAACATAGAACTAGTCGACGTAGCCAAAAATACAAAAAGCTAAATTGGTTTTGTATTAAATATTTCATGACAGAACGATAAAATACACACGCTGTGGAGCGGACTAGCTCAGGGACCAACATCAAGAGATACGTAACGACAAATTGGTTTAATATATCCTATATTGTGTACCTTAAACCAACTGAGAAATATCAAACTTACCATAAGCCGTATTACCCCAGTTAATGATAATGTAGAGGGAAATTAAAATGGCACCAATGGGGTCAAGGTGCGCTAACTGCAGAATCCCCGACTTTTCTCGAAGTTCAGCGGAACCTGTTTATCAAAACGGTTAGATGATTACAAATTAAAATACGTTGAAAACACACTCACAGTAGTTCATATACCTATCAAATGGATCACCAAAGATGCTAGGTTAATTAAAACTGGATACTGACACGACTGCCTTCACTCACATGCAGAAACCGACGGTTACACTTTTCTTTTGTTGGCTTTTTTAAGGCTTGGTTCTATTTTGACGAATAATACCGTAGACACCTAATTATAGCAAAAAAAGATTTAAGTATTTGTTGTTCTGCCCAGCTGTTCCTGACGGCGGGCATCATTATGGTGGGGGGAAACCGCTATGTCTGTTGTAACTATGTCTGTTGTAACTGTGCATATTGTAAATATGTCTATTGTAACTATATCGTGACAGCATGTCGTGTATCCAACCCAGTCATGATGGTTACAATCAAATAGACGACCACTTTGAGAAAAAGGACCAGGGAAAATTTCACCTAAGGTCACTACTTAAGGACATATAAGTACAATTTATACTCTAGGTATGGTTATATACCTACCTATATAACCGAAAATCAGGGCGATGGTGTTAGAGAGAACATCGTTTCTGTGATCCAGAGCTAAAGCTTGTATGCTAGGACTGTCCACTTTACGACAAACCATGTACAGGATAAACTTGACCACTGGCGACAACAGAACAGAAATACAATGATTGAAATGTTATAATTTATTTATTAATGACTTATAGATGCCGTTGAGCAAACAAGAGTAGGATTCGAAACTGCGCCTGACGGACAAAGGTGGGTATTATATGTTTACAGAAAATCCAGATGTTGATTTTTGACCAATCCTGGAATTACTTTCATCTGGGCAAGCTTATCCGCATTTGTTTTTCTTTTTGAGATTGTATGTAATTATGAATTAGTTTCAATATGAAATATATGACCACGACATCTCAGCAAAAAGAGGTGTTTCAAATTTGAACATGGCATAACTTAAAGTTCTACATCCAAAATAGCTCATCGATACGATAAGCGGTATTACACTTCCACGGAAATCACGCGAGATCATGTGATTTTGCCAGTAGAGGATAAGGGATATAGCTGGAAGATCTGTCACTTCACACTGGATTTGAAGTGATCGTTCTTACCAGTTATGAACTCGCATCGAAAGGTAAATCATAGGTCTTCAGGCTGTATGTGTCTTGACGAATTTTTAGGAAAGAACGCATTCGTAAGTGTCGAAATAAATCATTAGGAAAAGGTGCAACTGTCGTTCATGTAAAGTAACATGCCTTTATGTTATTTCTGTTTCTTTACAGCTCCTTTTAATTCTGTCACAGGTAACTTATGATACACTCTAGCAGCTCTTATAGAAACATCCGTATTTAATTCATGTAATCCGGGCGAAAACCAAATATATATAATATGTGTAGAAATATCTATGCAAACTAGACTAACCCACGGTTGACAGAGCAATAGCGATCGTGGCAATGTCCATGTTTGGCAATGAATCCGCGCCTCCCGCCAACGAGATCATCTTAGTCACGGATTCCTTGATAATCTGCAGAGATGCTACCGCCATCACCACCGCCAGGATAATGATTCCTACAGGTTCCAGACGAGTACGACCTACAATTGATAGTTCATGGAAATGTGAAACCATCGAAAATTCCCAAAAATTTTCAAAGCTTTATGGGAATCTCTCATATTTTGTGGAAATGCTGGTGGTATTTAACGATACAAAATGTCGTTGGAGTTTTTAACGCTAGCCTTCGCAAGGGAGCATCAAGTGATATAATGTAAATTCAGGTGTTATCTTTAAACCCAAACGGAACTCTACAGAAGATTAAAAAAGAACGTGCTTTATCTCCTTACCATTTTATTTGTGTAACGCGAAACAACCAGTAACGAGCTTTACGCCGTAATACTTAAAATTAGATTAATGTAGAAGTGTAGTGACTAAATGCACAGCCAGTGTTGTCAAACATACACTGTATCTGACATCTCAGCTCACGTTGTAGAATAAACCTCTGTGTCCTGTTGATCAAAATCATATACCGAGTTAAGCCGGGTATTACATTTTAAGTTTTTCATAAGAATTAGACAGGTTAGTTCACTTTTGAAAACTCGGTACCATGCAGGGCCTGACCTTGAGGGTATGAGTATGGGTTCCTCTTGCGAACGGCCCGGGAGGTCCACCAGATGACTGCCCCAGATACAAGGTCCATGGCACTGTCAAGGAGACTGGAGATGATAGAGATTGAGCCTGATAGAGCCACGGCCACGCTCTTAGCAATCAGAAGCATCTGTAAACAACAAGGTGGTAAGATGAGCGCAGTGTGGACTAGTCATTCCTTGAAAACTGTGTATCACGCTGATGTATACAGCGTTGTAAACAGATTGACTCTAAACCCGCTTCCGTATACCATTTGTGAGTCGCGGCCACGGTGACAAGGGGTTTAGCACGCCAGCGTGGCGCCACGACCCAGGAGCCTCCCACTAATGCGGTCGCTCATGCTGGCTTCCTCTCCGGCCGTAAGTAGGAAGGTTTTCCAGCAGCCTGCGGATGGTCGTGTGTTTGCCCCAGGCTCTGTCCGGTTTTTTCCCACCATAATGCTGGCCGACGTCGTATAAGTGAAATATTCTTGAGAAAAACACCTATCAAACAAAACGAACAAACCAATCGTCAGTCATAAAGACCGTTCCAGCTTAATAAGCGCAAGAGCAAATTTTTACAAGAACGTCAAAGATACACTATAAAATAACTAAGGTATATAAATAAATCAGGACGAAATCATGTAAATAGATGCTGTCAACAGTTTTTAGTTAGCAAAGAGGCATGGGATGTTCTAAAACACGCGTACATTTCATCAGTATCGAAATCAGACACAATGCTGTTGTCATTTAACCAAAATATACATTTAAATATTGCCCTTTGAGAGCAGTTGTTTGTATATCCAACGTGGCTATATTATTCAACTTGATGCAGACCCTAGAATCGCGTTAAGCGAAATTATGCACCATTATAAATGAATGAATGAATGCATAAATGGATGATTGGCGTTTAACGTCACACTTAACAATTTTTCTGTCATGTGACGACGAGGAGTGTGTGTACACATACTGTGTCTTCTTGTGGCAGGGCGAGTGCTGCCCTCACTGAAGTATCATGCCGAAGACACTAAGCATGACACCCCCCACCCAGTCACATTATACTGAAGCATCCAACTAGTCATGTTTCCTTGCTCTAACTTCTCAGCGCTGAGCGCCAAGCGAAGTAGTAACAAGAACAATCTTTAAAATCCTTGGTATGAGCCGACCCGGGGTTAATCCCGAGTCTCCTGACTTTGAGGCTGGAGGCTCTAACCAACAGAACACGAAGCGGTCCCACTCAATTATGAAACAGAGCGCTAGAGATTCTGGACACCATGAAAAAAAAAAAACGATTTTTTTAAAGCTAAACGCTTGTGAACATAGAATGCACAATTAAAATTATCTCCCTCAATGCAGTCGATACGTTTCAAGACAAAATGTCCCACGCTGGCTGAATGACTTCTGCGGGAAATTCCCTAGACCTTAGCCAGAGAGGTCGCATGTTCGAATCCAGTGCTCGTTGACATCCTAAGCCAAAAGGTTTGTCAGGTTAATGCGTGTGGGGAATGCTTTCCAACTGGCTCTGTCAGGTTGACTGGCCACAGACCTGACTGCTGTAGTGTTATAACAGTGACAGATTCTTGATTAGGGCGTTACACTTCAATCAAATAAACTGACTTGACTGATATTAAGCGCTACAACAATTACGCCTACATTGTTTTATTTCAAACATAGATCGAATACACTGATGAAAATAACTGATCCATTCATTAATTGGGTCGATGCACACGTTTAGCATGAAGATTAGGCCATTATAATTTAATATATGGTTGCATGAACTTCTAATTAAAAGTATAATAGCTTGACGAATATTATAACCTCCGATATAACTGATAAGAGAAGAACCCTTTCCGCCATTATTTAGACCCGTGAATAATATACAATCTAAACTATCGAAGAAAAGAATTGTAGTTATTCATATCATTGGATGGATATTTATGACAGTTTATAACAGAATAACAGTACAAATCACTCAGCCTTCCTTAAGATATCTAGGTAAATTAAACCCAAGAACGTGCAGCCATCAACGTGACTTCCGGAAAAGACTGTCCGCCATTGTTCGGTTCGGCCTAGTGACCTACTAAACGTGATTTTGCGAGAAAATGGATTGGTATAAGTGTGTGAATATTGCCATATAACTGACACGTGGCAAAAAAGACACTTACCTCAAATGATTGGGTGTTCTCTGACCAGACATATTAACAAGAGCCTCATTGTCTCTTGAACCTCTTTAAATTAAAACTTCAGTGAAAAGTTTTTTTGCTTTTTCAACAGAATCCCACAGCCGTCAAATGTAGGGTGACATGAGAACCCAAGGTACAACAATGAAACGTTTGTGATGTATTGAGAGTATGTATGTATGTTTCAGAAAGTTGTGAAACTGTTATTAACGGTTTAACTGCGTACAGTTTTGTCTGCGTATGAATATCTCACTGAGAAACAATGCTGTTCTTCTGTTTTCCCAGATGACAATTATTATTTCACCTGAAGAAAATGGCTTATATTAAACTCACAGTAGCTAATGTAGATGGAAATAAAGCCCCAAAGATGGACTTCCATCGTAAAGTTTACTGAAGTGTTTTGCAGCGGATAACCCAGTAAATACTACTGTAACTGGATAATACAGATAATGTTTTGGGGAAATCTTTCCGTTATTTGCAAATGGTATGTGAGAGTTAATAATGGCTTTGTTTAATCGGCGATTCAGCTATTCTTGTAATACAACAAATGTTTCTGAGCGCAAAACATAGAACTTTCTATTACGTTTTCAGCATAATCCTCATCGAATAAAGCAATACAAGAACATTCATTGACACCAGTTGATGACCTACACCTTGACTTACATGTACAGACCTGCTTATAAGGAATCAGGATGTGAATGTGGGAGGAGTAAGGGGGAGGTACAGCAGTGGCCGATGTTTGTAGGTCAAGGTGACACACAGTTGTGGTCGGATTTGGACAATGTCCACTGTGAGACTGACATTCAGGAAAACGATGGCCTTCTTTTGTCCGCTGATGAGTTATGTACAGACTATATGTGCGAATGGCAATATGACCCGTCAGTGCCAGCTACTGATAGAAGACAAATGAACCGCAGAATTTGTCCGCCATTTTGTCTGTTTCCTTCAAATATGAATACAATAAAACTTTTAACTGCTCGCACAACGTGTAATGACGCAGTTTCAAAATCATATCATTTTCTTTTTCACCATAAAAGATAAACTTTTTGAGCAGTGAGATTTTGCAAAATATCCTCAATTCCCATATCCAAAAACAAGTGGCGTTAAGCCATAATTATTCATTCTCCAAAAAAAAGGATCATAATCTGTTCATTTGATTAGTGCTTAATCAAAGAAATTTTTCACCTTAACATCGGCAATTAGGTTCAAGGGTGGAGGAAACCGAGGTGGCTGCCGAAAATCGGAACTGCTGCCGGAAACCAGAGTGGCTGTACGAAACATGAGTGGTTAGCTGTTGATCACACAACGTGGGATGAACTTTTTGAGCACTGAGATTTGGCTTAATAAATACATTTCATTTACCGCCTGTGTCGATATGTAACGAAAATCTGAAAAATTGTAGGAGAACTATTTGTTTTTAAGAAAGAGTTCCGTTAGGTTATTAAGTAAAATTTACACTTGAAAATAGTTTCATCGAAATTCTACGTCAACTGCTCACAATGCTATAAACCTTTATAATACTCTAAAATGTAACATAACCACAATCTTGTTGTCTCTTATTGCTTGCTGAGCTCATGAACTGTGTCTCGGTACATTTGTATCGGGTTATCTTTTCAAACTTCTGTTAGCAAATTCTGGCTGAAATCAAACATACATTCTAGCACATTCGCAATTGTTCTTTTGGGGACTATTTTTACCCGGCACAGTCCTTTGTGAAAAGAAAACACAAACGGATCAAAGTCACGTGATACTGTTAAGTAACAAGTATTCATGACGTCATCGCTTTTCTTGTCTTTGACATCCACTTGTCTGCGCCAAACGTCTTGCGGAAGTGAGCGAACGTGCTCCTAACGGTATTACAAACCACGCAAACAACTCGAGAGATCACGTTTTGTTATTCTCTCTGCCGCAACGTTAAACCGGTTCACTAGAGAGCTGAAAATATTTGCGGATTCTTGTCTATTCTCCACAATATAATGTTTCTAAGCGTACCGTTTGTTGGTGTCATCCCGTTAACAAAAGATGATAATAGTTTATTTGGAGATATCCCCCAGTGATCAAAAAATTACAGACAAATTTATATTTAGGTCAAGGTGTCATATTACAAGCCTGAAGCACCAGAACTAAATATAATGACTATAATCAAATGAAGTGTTAAATTTTGCCTGGGTTTTCAGTTATCAGCCTAGGTGAAGCAATTACTCATGATTTAAAATTAAAGTTGAGTAAACGTAACAATAAAGTTATCTATAGAATTACAAACCGTTATTTTCTGTTCTGATTTACTGATTTTGATTGATAATTAAACGCCATCCTCAATTTTAACCGTCTAGAGGAAAACCGAAGTGCCTGGAGTAATGCAACAACTCATTGCCAGATACCAGATAAACATCCTGATTCAAGGGTTCCATTTGGATAAGAACAGAATTTGAATGGTGGCATCAAAACCTGGCTATACATGTGTCTCATGACCTTTCTTCATCAACTGCTATACCCAACGTTTATTTTGCAACTTTGTCTCTTTATATGACACTTGAGTAACTTTTTTCTGTCTGAAAAAAGACTTTAGTTAATACTGATTTTAGTGTACGATTCATAAATTTAGGAAGGGAAAATATCTGACGTCAGCAATATACAGCTGAAACGTTGCCAACTGGCACAGGGTTGTTCATACAGGTATGTTCGTTGTCTTACCTTTCTTTGCCCTGAATACATGAGTATATTTACTGAATTGATACTAACGACTGAAACGTTCATAAGGCATCTAATGTGATCACCCCCTGGACAATAAGGTTGAAGGTTCGAATCCAGCTCTCGCAATAACTAGATTGCTGTTTTTAACCTAATCAGGAGTTTATATACCAGCCTAGTGGCGGTGGTACACTCCGTTACTCCGGTTTCCACCACTGGCCACCACTGTATGAGTGAGTACGTCACTCATACACCTAATTAAACACCTACCAGTACATAAATAATTACAAGAAAATACAACACTAAATCTAATGTGTATATCTATCGATACAGTATCCCACACAATGTTTAAAAAGTATGTTTTTTTTTAATCTTTGCGACGCTTCTTACCGAGATACCGACGCTCAAAGTCAGGATAGAGAAAGTCAACAAGCAACACCATGTTATCGAGCTTAACCAACGAGTTATTGCTATAATCCAGGACCACAGCTGTATGAGCGTAGGGTTTTAAAAAACTCCGTCTTTTAAAAACATACACGTGAGTTTATACCTATACTCAGTCATGTTTGTAAGGCATCAGCCATAGGTAGAATAGGCAACTTGAAGTATCGTTACATTAAATTTCATTTAATCTGACTTGTTCATATGTTTGAAAAAATGTATACGGTAGTTAATTATTAGATGACTTTGTTTACGTGTCTCTACATGTTTACGATGTAGTCAAGAATATTTCACTTATACGAAGACGGCCAGCATTATGGTAGGAGGAAACCGGACACAGCAAGGGGAAACCCACAACCATCGCCTGGTTTGTGCAGATCTTCCCAAGCATGACCTGAGAGGAAGCCAGCATGAGCTGGACTTGAATTCACAGCGACCGCATTGCCGGGAGGCTTCTGGATCATTATGCCGCGCTGGAGTGTTAACCCCCTCGGCCACGGAGGCCCCAATGAAGCAATAATTAACTGAATAAGTAGATCGTTCAGTTTCCATTTGTTTTGTTCAGGTTAATCATGCATGTACATACGGTTGTGAACAAAGTTATTCTGAGACAAAAGGTTATATTAATAGATGACAAAATTTGTCAGTCTTCACGAAATGAAGACCATATATGTTTTGCGCCAACCACACATTTCTATACCTGAAAGTCCGACATCCATCGTGTTAAGCTAATTCACCCATAAGGATATGACCTATAAGTGGATAACCCCAACTTTGTAATATCATTTATCTGAATTGGTAATGTCACAAATCGCCACACCAATTATCAAATTAGCCATCAGACACATAAATACAGTTATTTTCGGACTTAAGACGTTTGATAACTATGTCCCCACGTAGACAAACCCCTAAATATCAAGCGCAGTAGCACAGAATGATAACATGTGTATCGTGGTACTTTCAGTGATTTTAGCCTCAAGCAACCGCCCGAAAGTGGGCCTTAGCTTATGTTCTTGGGACGAAATTGATTGATTTACGTGGCGAAACAAAAACGTGATAGGAGTGAGTGACTGAGTGGCTGCTTGGGGTTAAACGTCGTTCAGTCATATGACAACGAAGGAGTCCTTAGAGTATATGTAATGTGCCTCCTTGTTGCAGGACAGATTTCTACCGCTCTCTTATCTAGTGCTGCTTCACTGAGACGACTTACCGAAGTCTGGCCCCGCCCGAGACATTTTACTGATACGGGCCAACGAGCTGTTGCACTATCCCCTTAATGCTGAACACCAATCGAAGAAGTTACAATTTCCGCTTGTAAGGTTTTTGGGTGTGACCCGACTCAGGATTGACCCTGGATATACCGCTCCAGAAGGGGACGCTCTACCAGCAGAGCTTTCAGGGTCGGCCAGAGCACGATATGGGACAGCACAATTAAAGCATTAGGTGTGTTATTCCACAGTGTTTAATACCACTTTTTCTACTAGATATATTATTTCTACATTATATATGTGCAAAAAATCATCCGTGTACTCACCACATTGACGGCCAAAGTGATCTTGGCCAAAAGATTCACCCGCCTTTGGAGTCGCAATTTGTCATCTGCGTTCTCCATTGCGTCGTCAAGGTCAAGATGGACGTCCTCAAACGACGTGATAAGCTCATCCTGGGCCTTGTAGTAGGACCTGCCATGGAAGAACAGACATGCTGATAATGCCGTTCAAACAATAGTTGGTTGACTGATTGACGTGTGAAGTAACTTTCAACATTACTTCGATCGTACCACTGCGGTGCATCTTTCTGGCAAAGTACTAACGTTTGTGCCTCACTGAAACGTAATGCCGAGGGTACTATGTAGAACAACATGCTTAATCCAATTTATTTTTATTTCTGGTTGATACTCCGAAAAATTTGTGGTTACATGACTAGAGAAAGTCTAAACATTGCACGTTATTCTTATTTAGTGCACCAGTATCACAATGAACATACTTGATACGTTTTGGGGCTTTGAGCTTTTTGCTGTTCCCTTTCTTCTTGGACGAAAAGTGGTCGATGGGAAACTTCCACTCTTCGTCTGCAAGGTCGTCTGTAAAAGTGCAAATTAATGTATAGAAGTAAAATACATCACTCATCAGTTTAAAGCTTTCAACTGTCGAGGTACCTGTATATAAAGTCGTCGTTTGTTCTGGGCATTGTATTAAATCAGTAGAAAACCCCACAATCAGGTTGCATGACGAGATTGACAAACAAAATCTAAATGGTGAAACAGTTCGGACGTTTGTCTTAGAGTTGTCTAGTATAAAATACTACATTTTGTCTGTCTTCAGCATGCTTTTAGTGTTGTGTAAGCAAAAATGTCAAAATAGGCCTAATAGAAAAATGTCCAATGCGCTGTCACAAGCGGATCATTTCCAAAAACTACCCTACTCCCAAGAATAATCCTTTTATCTGCTGTATACCACGTGGGTATTCCCTGGTCTGACCATATAGACCAGTCAGACCTGCTATTGTAGTTATGACTTGACACCATGAACTTACCAATGCTGGCATTGGAAGGCGCTACCTCTGTGAACAAAATAGCGTCTTTGGCATGTGGCGTTTCCTCCAGAAAAGGTGGCACGTAGGCTTTCGCTCTTCCAAGTAAGAAATCTACCCCTTCCATGTCAGGATCGTCATTTTGCTGCAGAAACGAAATAAACGGTTTGTACTCAATGTTCATTCTCATTCAGCACATTGCACCACACGAAAATGCCTTTAGAATTTATTGCGTGTACCAGTAAGTAAGCAAATTGTCACGAATATATTGTGAATATAATATGAATATATTGTCCGGAAGATTGTTTCAGTTGACGGATTTGCAATTTGTGTTCTTCCTGGAAATTTTTTAAGTCAACCTTTCTCATATATCAAACAAAAATCCCTTTAAGATTGTATATAACTCTTTTCATTTAAAAGGCGACGAAATAATTAACATCTTACAAAGCACTTAAACGAGACAATTTAGAAGTTTTAGTAAATAATGCTGTTTTCTTCTACGCGGATATAACATTGCTCGTTCTTGAAAAATTTATTTGTTTCTGCTGGCAATATGGCACATTCCCTCGCACATAAACCAGGTCTACATGTACAAATATTTCTGTACACTTAAATTTAAAAACTGTTAATAGAGATCATAATTCTTTTTCATCAGCACTATTGACAAATTTTTGCTTTGATGCTCATTGCACTTTGTAGAAACAAATGACTCGCGTTCGAGACAGGATTTAGCAAGGCACTGTACATTAAGATGATTGAAACTATCATGGCAACACATGTTAAAGACAGATGTTGTGATAGTAGTAACAATCAATTAAACCTATGATTATTATTGGGGAAAAGAGTTACGACATACCAGTAGTGTAACAGGCCTAATTCATTCATGAGTTCCAAGACGACATGTCGTATGTCAGTGGTGTAAGTAAAATAGTCTGCTTTTTAACCCATTAATTAAAATGCATAGTGATTCTACAATAAAATGCATAGGTCTTTCGTACAACATGCATTATGCTTTGCTTGTTGACTGGGAGAGGGGGAGGGGGGAGCGTTAACGTCATTTTCAGGATTATTGGCAAGAGATCGAAAAAAATCAATATGGCGTTGACAATCATTAAAATAAACACGCATAATTAAATCCCTCATTAAAACTTATAGTTTTCACCCACGTTGAGCAGGTATATTTACAGAAACAAACAAGACTTTGGCTGAAGGCGTGGATACAGACCTCATGTTCCACGAACCAAGGTGGTTTGTCGCCGCATGAGAATCTTCTTGACGACAGCCGGCGTGGACGGATCTCCCAATCAGCCTGCATCAAGTTACTTCCGCTCAGTTTGAGCTCAGCATGAGACGACCGCGGCGTGACAGCTGCTGTTTCAGAGTTTTCAAACTCTCCCCGACTCTGCTCCTCAGAGCCAGATTCTTTGCTCTCTTCAACTTTCCCATTCTTCAATATCCCGTTAGGCTTGTCTAAACCGTTCTCGTCCACTTTTGTGTCGTTGCTTTTCTCCTCCGCATGACCATTCTCGTGAGGGTGTTCGGGGATTGTCGGTTGATAAATGTCGTCTGCTGCATCCAGCGCTGGGTTGTCGATGGCGTGGACTGAGCCGGTATAACGGAATCTTCCATTCTCCTGAGAAGAAAAATACAAAAAAATGTCATTTAAGGCATACAAACGTCGCCCAAAATAACTCCATTAAATATTTTGAAGTTCATAACCATACAGATTGTTCATATGCAGACCTAAACTATTCGATCATTTTTGTACCTTTATTTAATACTTCTCTTTTTTGACATTTTTTCCCTTTAAAGTGGTAGTAAAACCAAACGTAAATTTTTTCCGAATTTGTAAGCCATCAGTTTTCGATCCACAAATAATCTATCTTAAAATATGTCTGGAAATAAGATCTCCGTTAACTACTTCTGCACATATCAATCATTGTTAAATAGTGATGTTTAAATATTTCTGCACATAGGCCTATATATAAACTAGGGTTAAATGTTTCGGGAAATATGAGCCAGGGAAAAACATATTGGCATATATTCCCATAAAGCCGCCATTTTCCTTCATGTCGCTTAGTGAAGTCCTTTACGAGGACGGAGGATAAAATGTCCATGATAAAGTCCTGAAGAAATGTCTCATCTTTGAGCATAAAACAACATGGGTCTATAGGGTAAATCCAAATGCAAGAAATCATCACTAGATTTATAGATAAGAACCGACGTACTTCCTGGAAACTCTGGCTTACTTCAGGTCGACCTAGTAAGGACCAAACAATATCTGTTATAAATCCGTACGTTTCCGACATTTCCCGAGATGATCAATGGCGGTAGGCCATCTTTGAATTTCCGAAAACAAACTGCTCTTCAATCCCCGCCATCAGGAAAATCCACTGAAAAACTTAATCCTGTGGCAACTTGATTCCTGTTGTTATTTTCACATCGTTGACTTCTGCACTATACTGTCGTGAAAAATTTTCGACTTTATAAAATCTCAAATATGAGAGATTTCCTGTCACGTGGTGTCGCTATACGACTGCCTCCGAGGTACGAGGAAATGTAAAACAGTTGTCAACATGGATATCACTTTGGCGATAGAAGATTACAACTGCCCCAAGCACGTGCTTAGTTTCATAAAAAACCATACTTAACAACATATTTATATCAAGGAATGTAAAATTGACAAGTTCGTCTCACAGCTTAAGTGTTACTGAGCACGATTTACAAGCTGTTCGGTTACCAGTCGAAATATGTCGTCCTATACTACCCCAGTCGACCTGAAATAAACAGTTCATTAAAATTGTAGGCTGGCAATATGTGAGGCACAATAGTTCACCTGAAATGTTTGTTAGCAGTTCAATTTATAATAGAAACAGTTTTATTATTCACTGTAGTTGATTATAATTTACTTATTTACTTGATTGCTGTTTCACGCTATAGGCCTAATCCCATAAAGAGTCAACTGATTCATTGACTGTTTACAAACGTGTGATAGAAAGAATGGATCGATCGAAGGTTTGTATTTAGAACGACAGATTTTTTTAAATGATTTATTGACAGATTTTTGTAGATTGATTGATTGATTGATTGAATGAATGATTCATTGATTCATTGATTCATTCGTTCTTCTACCAAGTAGGTTATACTTTCTCGGCAAGCTTCCTTGTGATTCGGATCGGGATCACCGAACAGTTATTTTTAAACGCTTCACCATTAACGGATATGAAAGAAATTTAGAGTACGAAAATTTGTACAGATTTATAGTCGTTGTGGTTTGTATTCTCAAAGTACCTTGGAGTTATTCATTCTTTGAAAGAATGGTTCCTAATCTGGCCTAATGGTATAAAGAGTTAAGCTGAAAACAGTTTAAAGGATACATGAAAAGGAATGGTAAAACAAAGATAACCGTTTTCAAGGAAACAAAGAAATAATGGAAAAAAAATCATTTTCTTGTTATATCTTTTAAAAACCTTTATCTGTCTTCAACTGAACATGCATGTATTTTCACCTGGAAAGGAACTGACCACTTAAGGGAAGTTCTGCGCTGAGACACAGGTATAAACTTAACTCAGCCTTTTTGTGGACTTCCGTGTGTTAGCTATAGCAGGTAGCTACTCCATAACAGTGCATGTGTTAAGTGAAAACAAGCGGCGCAGTAACATGGACTGCATGTATCTCTACACGGTTTATGTATGAGGAAATTCGCTTTATTACCTTTACACATAGGCGTGAAAATAAAAAAAAAATAAGATCAAATTTCCGCCTCTGGTCTTGCCACTGGGTCGTTAGATATTCTGTAATGTATAGAAAGGTGGGTTGCCCCATCGCGGCCGTGTAAATCCAGTATTACTGACCGCTAAGTCGTGAAGTCTGTTCAGGGCTGGTAATAAGCTGCTTTAAACCAATTACCTTTTGTTAAGATTTCCCTAAACCTAATTGAATTAAAGGTAGAGATGTGAAAATATACTGTCGAAATAAAACAGACTGCGTGATGCTACCACAATATGTTGTTGTATTGGCGAAAAATGCTCAAACATGATATATGCATTTCAATTCATAGAAATATAAAGTTCATAATGTTAATTTGAGTGAAAACAGATAGCGCAAATGGATTCTGTCCCCAGAATGCTCACAGTAATGTACCGCAATGCCGTACGATAGGTCAACATGATATATATATGATCTGAGCTTCACTGCCTACAGATAATGTTTGGCATCATCTGAATCTAAGTATACAGGTTACAGTACTGGTACATTAATCATAGCTTCATCAC
This sequence comes from Liolophura sinensis, assembly GCF_032854445.1. Classification (NCBI taxonomy): domain Eukaryota; kingdom Metazoa; phylum Mollusca; class Polyplacophora; order Chitonida; family Chitonidae; genus Liolophura; species Liolophura sinensis. The sequence continues at coordinate 14,079,069 of NC_088299.1, read as the reverse complement.
CGTCGATGCATCAAAGGACCAGTGGTATAGGCCATATATATGATGCAATATACCGCGGTTCTGTTAAAAATCATGTACGTGTACGCATATTTGAAAGATGCCATGAATGAAACGACTAAACAGCATTAAAGAAATACCAAGAAAGTATATAAAAAGTTGAAATTTCTCATGAATCTAAAAAACCTATCTGTACCCCGCCCTTTCACTATTTATATACAAATTCATCAAACTTACCAAATTTCCAATACTATATTCATTTGTTTTTATATAAATCACTGACAATGTAAAAGCTGATGTTAAGGTTCTGAAGTGCGATCGTCAAGAAATACCCCGTGAAGAAGCGCCCTGCAAACTTGTCCTCGCTGACACGATTATCCGTCAACATACGCGTGTGCATCACATTTTGTTTGGCCAGCTTTGCAGGAGCGCTTGTAAGAATCCAGGCCTCCCGTAGGCAAGTAAGGCTGTTTACTTGTGTAGCAAACAAACTGGTTTAATGATATAAAACCGCAACATCAACATATATATTAAAATCCGCAGAGAACATGCAGAGAGGCAGGATCACGTCCTTGAGAACGAGACATCCCGGGATTTAATGTCCTGTAACATCTTCTCGTATGATCTCGCCTTATCCTGGATTTGTTCTGTGGATTTTTAATGACATTCCGTATGTTAAAGATGACATTCATGGTTGTTAATGCAATAGCCTTGGAGATGTTTTTATGTGCAAAAATGAACCAGACGTAACATTAAAGGAGAGATTGGATTAACTGAGCAATATCAAATAAGCATGCCCGTATCAGTGTTGGTCCTGGCTTCTTTATTTCTACAAAGATAGTTTTCAAGAAAAACAGTTTAAACATTCGTCCATTCTAACCAAGCAATCAGGTTCGGAATTATAACTGCCTACCCCGTAATAACAAAATCGATGACATTTTTGCCGTGAGTTAAGTTCACGTTTGTGTTTGTCTGTACAGTTTTTTAAGTTAGTCTTTTATAGTTTCGTACTTTGACGAGATTTAAATGTTTAGATCTTACAATTCCTTCCTTGGGGTTCAAAGTGCATGCTTTTGAAGAAGTTTCAAGGGGAGTGGGGTGGGGGTTGAGGAATTATTCGTGATGCAAAAATACTAAAAGTACACACCCCAACAATTACAAGAATGTGGAAATAACGTATCACCTAAGAACCCGGATGTCTCACGCATGTCGAGAGGTTGACGAGATCACCTGATTTAGTCGGCCATAACACAACTTCAAACTTCAACACTAATACAGGTTTGATGTCCAGTCACGACAAAATGACGGGTATTGTTGACTGTGCAATGTGACGTCACCACTTCCTAGCTCAAACTGTGAGTAACAAGGCTACAATTACTTGCAAATTCCAATGCACGGTTAGTTAACTGTAAGGACTGACTTACTACAAACAGGAAACATAAAACGTAGTAGAGAGATGTGAATTATATCAATGTAGCAAAACGAGCGTGGTATTTGTTTGTCCCATACCAATAAATCTCGCTGTGATTTGGCTTTGTGATGAAAAATAGTCAATACGGTGTCAGGTTCCTGATCACATTTAACAAGTGTGGTATTTGGTTTTCTGATCACACTTAACACTTGTGGTATTTGGTTTTCTGATCACACTTAACAAGTGTGGTATTTGGTTTTCTGATCACACTTAACAAGTGAGGTATTTGGTTTTCTGATCACACTTAACATGTTTGGTATTTGGTTTTCTGATCACACTTAACACTTGTGGTATTTGATTTTCTGATCACACTTAACAAGTGTGGTATTTGGTTTTCTGATCACACTTAACAAGTGTGGTATTTGGTTTTCTGATCACACTTAACAAGTGTGGTATTTGGTTTTCTGATCACACTTAACAAGTGTGGTATTTGGTTTTCTGATCAAACTTAACACGTGTGGTATTTGGTTTTCTAATCATATACATAACGATTCTTGTATTTTATTTTATTTCCTGTTCGAACATTAACCTGTTAGGTGTTCACACATACCCGGTGAGGTATTTGGGTTTCTGACGCCCTATACGCCTTCTTATTATTATGAAAAAAAAGTGTCAGTAGTTTCAGCTGCGTTTTACAAAGCATCAATACCTAAAATCCGACATAAACTATCGGCCAACAGGTCATACGAAGAAGATTTTGAATCGAGGACTGGAATGAAAACTGGTTTAGATGCTATGTACTTACATGTGTCTGTATGTAAATATACAGACACATCTGACATCATCATAATGTCTTTTCGAGCTCAGGTGTTACAGAGAAAGTGAAAATGTGTGCTTTATATCGCTAAGCGTGTACAACACCGATCGAGATAAGCGGACACATGTTGTTACTTGTAGACACCATGATAATGTGTGCTTTATATCGCTAAGCGTAAACAACACCGATTCGGATGAGCGGACTCACGTTGCCAGTTGTAGACATCGTGAAAACGTAGAATTTACATTGCTAAGCGTATGAAAATCTATCATGATTGCTAGTCGTTTAGACAGGGCTCGTTGTGGTGATGTGAGCTATATATCACGAGACGTATATATCACAACACCGAGAGGGGAAAGGTGATTCACGTTGCTACTTGTAGACATCGTGGTAGTGCGGAATTGATATACGCTATACGTACACAACACCGACCAGGATGAGTTGCCTCACGTTGCTATTTGTAGTCATCGTGGCAATGTGTACTTGATACGGTTAGGCGTGAACAACATCGATCGGGGTAAGCTTTATATCGCGAAAGGTTTGCAAAATCCGCTTCCATAAGCTCACACAAATAATTATTTTCATTTCCAAGAGACGTATGGAAGAGGATATCGTGTAAAGCGTACGGCAGGAGAGGATACGTAGTCATGATGACGACTGTAGGTATCTGAATCTGCATCAAGGCATGACCTTGCCAAAATACATAGCCTACGACAGTTCACGAAGCTGTCGTATATGTCTCAATCTTTTGTGTCACCGCCATTTCAAGGATGTATCACATCCGTTACTATAGTCATCAACATGGTGCTAAGTCGTTAAAACAACCAGCCAGCTTTGTACTGGAGACAAGGGGTCTCGAAGCACCTGATATGAATATATAGTGGTAACAGAGAACCGTCATTAATAATGCGATGCAAGATTATTACTTCCTGTGATGGCATTTTGTCAACGCATATATAAATAAAAATTTGTTAACAATCACATTGTTAGTCCTAACATTGTATATTCGTTGACCAAAAAAGTATATTTGACCCAAACGATTAGCGAACAGGCGGGGCATTTGTTGAGATAGCAATAATGTGGAAAACGAATACAGTATCAGCATCAGTATTCAAAATGTCACGTGCTCACTACGTGGACTCAGGCATGTTCAGCAACACTTAACGATTATATCTATATACTCGAAAAGAAAATTTTATCACTGTTATGAAATATGAAAGCGTAACTCAAATGCGCCGCTCTGTGTATGCGTCGGGATACATATGATCAGATAATAATTCTGAAAAATCCGATGAGACCGAAAGCTTTACTTTGGTCATTTGTTCCGATATAGGAAGATTAAAACAGTAAGAAACGTGTGATATGGGTCAGGTTTATAACTGCGTGAAAAAAGCGCACATTTCCATTTCTAAACTTTGAAAATGACCTTTGTTTTATAAAAAAAAATAGCGTTTTAAATGCATTTTAATCATGTGAGTTCAAAGCCATGCTCAAAGAAACCTTTTTGTACCAGGAACAATTCGATTGCTCCCCCGGGTACGAAAATAATGCACTTTTGGCCAGAAAAAAATAAAATGATTGGTCAATTATACCAGGCACATTAAAAGGCAGCTATTAAAAATTAAGCCAGTCCATACTCCTGAACATTTTCTAACCTAAGTCTCATTTTAAGGCGCGAAGTATCTCATGGATGAATATGTTTTCCGAGAGAAGTCTTGCGTTAAGCGTCCAGCTTCATTGCTAAAAAAAGGATATTTCTTATCCAAGTCTTGCTTCAGCGGGAGAATTTTCCTATCGTAAAAGATATTTTCTTACATAAGTCTTGCTGTAATCATCGACCTAAACGTCTCCGGACATGCTCGAATATAGCATTCTATCTTAAAATACCACGTATATCTATCCCTACGAACATTTCAGATGGGAAATCAAACATTGTTTTATTTTTATTATTATTATTTGCTTTGGCTTTGCAAGATGTATATACCCGGTACGAATAAAAATTCTCCACTATTGCTTTGATAAGCTAGATTTGTTCGACAATTATCACCAAAATCTTGATTATTGATTAATTGATTAACTGATTATTGATCAAACGTTTAGTATAAATCCTAATACAAATAATCTAAGCACAAAACATATCGATCCCCTCACTGATACCGAGAACCGTGACTTCAGTTTGCTTCAGTTCAATGTTTGCAAGACAAAATAAATTCAGCCCTTAAATGTTAATACAAAAAGGGACGACCCACCTGATTTAGAGACCAAATATCCACGCTGTTCCCCGTGCTGGATCCTTTGTTCCCCATAGTGAGGTATGGCTGAATCCCGGAGGGAAAATATATATAACGGTTTCGATTTCAGACGATCATATCTGATTAAATTGAGAAATGTGTCTTACTTTGTAGCTCTAGAAAGCCCAAGACACATGAGTATACCTAGTCAGTCTTCTTCTTTATCAGTCCAGCTATAACCTGGTGAAAACGGTAGGGCGGTCAAAACATGTGATCACCCGAAAACAAGAGCGTCTGCCTTCGTTATGCAGCCTTAAGCAACTCAGTTTGGGTTTAACACAATGCGAACGTGCCTGTTGTACGTCTTGTAGGCTTCTGGTCACAGATTGAGATCATCCGCTCTAACCTGATGAACACACTCTCGTGAAACCCTTATCTGGTTTATAGGTCCGCGTGCAATGGCATTCTTTATACTGTTTTAATGTGGTCACTGCTTTATAACATTGAAAAATGTGTCTACGTAAATAGGTCAGTTTTGTTTCCCTGGATAAAAATGTGGACTTTCAAAACGTAACAATTGTGACACGTGGTACTGCCCTTATAACAGCCACCTTCATTTTCACGGAGGTTAATGACTTAAAGTGCAGAATTATGTAATGAGAATCTGTAAATGTTGCTGTAAACTATAAATGTTCGATGAAATTTCAGCCAGTAATTAAGGTAACTGATAAGTACGCTAAACTGGTATATTGCCGATTGGACGATTGTCTTTGTTCACGTTCTGTTAAATTCGTTTCTGATCTGCCTGACTGTCTGATTAATTAACGTTTCTTTGTCTTCGCTGAAATTTAAAGTTTCGGTTTACAATTGGCTCATTATTGGCTCTATACTTTATCAGAAGTGACGTTTCTCAGGTTATTAGCTCTACGCTACGCTGTATTAGCAGTGATGTTTGTAAGGTTACTGGCTCTACGGTTTATCTGACGTTTGTAAGGTTATTGGCTCTACGCTTTATCAACAGTGACGTTTGTAAGGTAACTGGTTTTACGCTGTATCAGAAATTACGTTTGTAAGGTTACTGGCTATACGCTGTATCAACAGTGACGTTTGTAAGCCTACGGTTATTGGTTTTACGCTGTATCATCAGTGATGTTTGTAACGTTACTGGCTCTACTCTTTATCAATAGTGGCGTTTATAAGATTACTGGCTATACGCTGTATCAGGAGTGACGTTTGTAAGCCTAAGGTTATTGGTTTTACGCTGTATCAGCAGTGATGTTTCATCATCAGTGTTGCTTATTAGCTTATTGCCTATAAGCTTTATCAACAGTGGCTTTTAGTAGTTTATTACCTGAAAGCTTTATCAGCAGTGTTTGTAATGTCATTATTGGCTCCATACTTTATCAGAATTGACGTATATAAGGTTTTTACCTCTAAGATTCATCAGCTGTAACATTTGTAAGACTATTGGCTGTATTTTTATCAGGTGAAACGTTCATAAGGTTATCGGTTCTATGTTTTATCGGGTGAGACGTTCATAAGGTTATTGGTTCTATGTTTTATCAGGTGAGACTTTCATAAGGTGATTGGTTCTATGTTTTTGTCAGGTGAGACGTTCATAAGGTAATTGGTTCTATGTTTCATCACGTGAGACGTTCATAAGGTAATTGGTTCTCTGTTTTTATCAGGTGAGACGTTCATAAGGTAACTGGTTCTCTGTTTTTATCAGGTGAGACGTTCATAAGGTAATTGGTTCTATGTTTTTATCAGGTGAGACGTTCATAAGGTAATTGGATCTCTGTTTTTATCAGGTGAGACGTTCATAAGGTAATTGGTTCTATGTTTCATCAGGTGAGACGTTCATAAGGTAATTGGTTCTACTGTATCAAGAACAAGCCACATTCTCGGCGTAAAACACTAATTTACGGTACTCAAATGACACCCGGTTTTTATGTAACCTGATTATTTTTATTTCCACTTTCTCTGATGTTGATAATAAGATAAGAGCCACTCATTCTCACCTTAGGTGTTATGTGGAGTGGGGTGGGCACCTAATCTCATTCCCCAGAGACAGAGTGATTATTTCCTGAATAGCTTAAGTTCGTCACATGATCAATTGTGTTAACACTGACTGACGACTTCCTGGTCTGGTCTTTGTTATGAGTAAAGGCCTGTTTGAAGTTAATCACAGCAATGAAGGAAGTGTGAGGTGGACAGCGTGACGACAACGCTTATATTTTCATACGCAAAAATATTATAGTTTATGTAAGAAACCTTCATCAGTGACACATCATGTCAGAAAATAATATAACATCGCATTGCGCATAATACTGTGTATGGCAATAAACCCAATATTGTTTGAGTACTTAATGTCTTTCCGAGAAAGGCGTGAATTCTGACAAAAGAAACTATATATGCGTAACAATTAACACTCAACTTATTTAAATCGTTCTTCTTGTTAAACTTGCTTTCCAAATACTACATTGGGTTCGTAAGATTCGTGACAATAAACATTCGATGGTGCGCGTTGCGACGTTGTCTTGTCTTTCACCTTGGTCACTTGTCTCTCACCAATACGGCGTGCCTATCCGTGCCTACCACGATGTGAAAATTCGTCAGTCACCCAGACACTCCGGGTCCCTGAACCATTAAAAACCCTGGGCCTTGCAGTGAAAAATTCTTGAATATCCCGTAAAACAAAAATCATTCAATCATGCAGTCAGGCCGACAATAGTTATTAAGACAATGTGAGCGAAAATAATCAAATCAAATTAAAACGTCGTTCTTGAAACCGGAGAGGGAATAGACAGTACACATGGCCAACCTGCTAAAAAGTTCCTGGGACATGTTCTAATATATATTTTAGTCTTGCTGTTCTAAAGCATGAGATTTATGTAAACAGTGCTGAGTAGAAACCGAGGCGATGTTGCTCTATAGGCTCATCAATACCCCTACTGTAATAACGTGTCTAATATATTTGTCGGTTAACCTGTACTGGATCAAAAGTATGTACTATAGAGCTTAAATTGAAATGTTGGGCATTTATATATATTAGATGAATTAATATATTTAGAAGTCGTGTGTAATAACCGAAGTAATAAACCGTGATATTTGAGGAAGAAGGCTAACTATCTCAGCATGAGTGGAGATGAATGTCAAGTTAGAAGCCTTGTTATAAGCCCGCCGGTAGGGGGCGCGGTAAGAAGTGGCCTACCACACGAGTGGCTAATAATGATCCAAGGATTTACTATGCCCTGTATACGTCGTCATAAACAGTAAGGCCGTCCCTTGATCGAAGAGAAAACGCTGTGCGAGAACTGACATCGATTCAGTGCCTCATCTTATCTCCAGGAAGATCTCCACGTGGGGAAATCTGGGAGAATCTAAAAATACAGCTCAATATAAATCTATACTCAGCGTGTAAGCCTGTACCTAAGTGGGGAGAAGGAAGAAAAAACAACCCCAGTTGGATTTATATTGTTTGTGTATTGAATTGTCTTATTTTACTACATTTATTTAAGTAATTTGTCTTAAAGTAAAATAAAATTTTTACTTAACCACGTTCCATTCGGACCGATCCTTTGTCAGTGTTTATTTGTTTTGTAAGTCGTGTTGTAAGGATTATTTAAAGTAAATGAGTGTGATACATCACCTCGGGGATTCTGCAACTCTATAGGGCAGCCATATTTGTACGCGTGTTCTTGTCTCATGGAGCGTGACAATGTCGTGCCTTGATCAGCGACACGTAATACAGGCCGTCATAACGCCCCCAAATGTGGGAAGCCGGTTAAGGCCATATCATCGTCCGGCGATGGAGTGAGTGCTGGAGGTTTAACGTCGTACCTAACAAATTTTCCGTCACATTGCGACGAAGGCGTCCTTAAAGTGCATGTAGTGTACCTCCTTGTTGCAGGACGGATTTCCACCGCTCTTTTATCTAGTGCTGCTTCATTGAGACGCCTTACCGAAGGCAAGTAAGCGGCCCCGCCCGAGCCATTACACTGATACCTTAGTCGTTGCACTGTCCCCTTAATGCTGAACGCCAAGCGAGGAAGTTACAACTTCCTCTTTTAATGTCTTAGGTGTGACCCGATGTAAGGATATTGTTAAGATCTGAGAAGATAGTACGATGGTTGGAAAATGACCATAACCGGCTTCCATATCCATGGTGCCTCATTCACCTAAAAACTTGTCCTCACCTCACCCACTCAGCTCCTGACAGTATTAAGTAGGGACTCACTATTTAAGACAATATTCAGTAGGGATTCTCTATTTATGACATGTAGTATACAGTAGGGATTCTCTATGGCTGATGGTATTCAGTAGGAATTCTTGATAGCTGGCAGTATTCAGTATGGATTCTCTATTGCTCACAGTATTCAGTGGGAATTCTCTATTTATGACAGTATTCAGTAGGAATTCTCTATTGCTGACAGTGTTCAGTAGGGATTCTCTATGGCTGACAGTATTCAGTATGGGTTCTCTATTGCTGACAGTATTCAGAAGGGATTCTCTGTTTATGACAGACGGCGTAAAACACTAATCAAATAAATAAATAAATAAATTTATGACAGTATTCAGTAGGAATTCTCTATGGCTGACAGTATTCAGTATGGGTTCTCTATTGCTGACAGTATTCAGAAGGGATTCTCTATTTATGACAGACGGCGTAAAACACCAATCAAACAAATAAATAAATTTATGACCGTATTCAGTAGGAATTCTCTATTGCTGACAGTACTGAGAATGGACTCTCCATTGCTGACTTGCTGTGTTCAGAGAGGATTTACTATTTGAAGTGTATACTTCATATGTTGCTTAAGGAAATAACTGATAGATATCTATGGTTTGATTACACGTGGATCAACATATAGCCTGTCAGTGTAACACTACAGTATCCGGTACTGGCATTTCATAGAATCAAGAAAATACTCATTTGGTCAAAACTATGGTCTTAAAATATTCACATGGAGCAAAAATAATATTAATACCGGATTCAGATCAAAGATTTGCGTCACTCTATGGCCCTTTTGACTATTTATTTATCGACAGGTTTACACTGACGTTCTTGATCACCTGGTTTTGGCTCAGACTGTGGTTTTGATACTGAGCGTGAACGTTTCGTGACGTCACTGGGGCGGAGGGACGGGGGGGGGGGGTCCATGTCACGTGATGTTGGTATCGACGTGACAAGAATTAACATTTGCCTGGTAAAATTAGACGGGGCTACTTGACGTCATTTGAAGTAAATGTAAATATTCATGGTCATGGTTTGGTTTAGAGCCGATCGATTTGCCGTCGGGACATACATAAGCCACAGCACTGCGTAAAGTACATTGGTACAATCAAATTTTAGAGAAGCGGTTTGCAAATTTACATTATTCAATGATGTCACTGAAAAGTGCGCTTTGATTTTTATTAGTTTTCTTTTTTTAACTGATGAAAGGGTGATACAGTTAGGTTGGAATGTGATGTTTACACGTGACCTATGTGAATGCTCTGTGGTTTATATCGTCAAAGGAGTTAGAATACACACAGTGTAGCTTCCTTGAAGTATGTAGCATATATGTCTCATATATTCCCGTGTGATGGTGCGTATCTACCGTTGTGCGTATTAGGTAACTACATGGCCATATAAAGCACTAAAACATCATCAGTAAACGGCATAAATCATGGGGTGCACTGGCGCATTCATCACATCACAAACTCTTCATTAATATTTTTTATCTTAATTTTAATTGGTCATGTTATTGAATAATTTGGTTACAAGCTATCACCAAAAAAAAAGGCAATGGCATCACAACAAGCTTAGATAGATGTTCAAATATAATTACAACTAACTAAAATCTGATTGTTGCAACTTCATGCAGACCTTGAAATTCATGGCGCTGAATATCCACATCGTTCAGTTTTACAAATATGCTAAAGCCACAGGATAAATATATAAAAAAATATTATCACATGATAAGCGCAAGCAACTAACAAATTATGGAAAGTTGTGAAAGCAGTCTTTGTCTGAGTGAGTTTTCCTCCATGGATCGGAACTCTCTAATGTCAAAGGAAGAAGTGGAAATGGCCTCAGTTCCCCATTAATTCTCCATAAGCGACAATGTTAACGTTTAGCGCTGTAGCTCAGTCCCAAACATTCCGTGGCCAATAAACTTTGGTGCACACCTGGTCTAGTCTGTGAGAAAGCAGCCACAAAAATCTTGACATAGGCTGACCGTCAAAATCTGGACCTTTCTATGCCGGCAGCTGGGAGGGGTGCCTAGAAACACCAAGGGGACTTCACTCACAGCCTCACCACCTGTCTCCTTGTGTCCTCTCGCCCAGAATTTCAAACCTTCATCATTAAAACTCATACCTGCTTAAAGCTTACATAATTTCCATCATGACGATAATGAGCATGCACCTGTACACCAAAATTCGCAGGCTGGCAGCGAAATCGGACTTTATACACTAAAATACACAGAATCACATTTTCCCTCCCGAGAAACTGTGCCGATGGGGCGCTGATTCCAAATTCACAATAGCTGCGACTTCTCTCAAAAAGTATATACTGTCTTGCACTAAAGCCCCTAGTTAGCATAATGAAATGTTATAACATTTAAACATAGGCAAAGAAAACACTAGCGTCAAGTATATGTCAGATGAAAGGCCAGTAACCACTGTTTATAAAAAAAGTGGGATTTATTTAATTAGAATAGTTTAACCTAGTAAAATGCAGCTGAAATTTGGATACTATCGTGACTTTTTTAATCACATGGAATCTTTGCGTTGAAATAGACATTCGTATACCAGCTATCAACCAATAAAGACGTTCGAGGTCAATAATCGTAAGGCCAGTTCCTAAAACGACGTGTAACACAAACCACCAAAGAACTAAGAAAGTATATAAAGTACGAAAATAGGAGGGAATTATGCAAAGAGAAGCAGGCAACAGTTTTCAGTGATGTTGGAAAGACGCAAGATACACTGTATGTTCTATGCGAGTGAGTGAAATCAGTATTGTATGCCATGCTAGAATATAAAATGACTATGACAAAATATATATCTCAGTGGCGCTTTGATTGTAAGTGTTCATATAACCATCGTGGCGATCTAATTCAGAGATTGTGGACGCTCAGATCAATGACGTCACATCCGGCTTTTTGCCACTTAACACACACAGGCTGCTAGATTTTATCATTCAAAACTGCCTATACACATAGACGTATGAAGGAAACCCCCTATGGACGCTCAAGCCATAGCTATGGATGTGACGCCAATGACACCATCTGGGCTGCAGACCACCGTGAAATCTGATGTGTTTTAAAACCAATTTACCCGGTTGGACACATTCGAACAGAATGTGTTCAATGGTCTTTCATTGAATATTACTGCACTTCATTTATAGAGCTTCTTGTCACAGACAAACTGAAATGGTTTCGGCCGACATAATAAAAATAACACATCAGCTGAGATGTGGGTGTCTACTGGACCTCTCAGTGCTAAGTCTTTGGCATGATCCACCCGGGTTTGATCCCCGGTATCCCGGCTTCAAGGCGGATGCTTTATAACCATTAGGCTACCGAAGTGGTAGTGTATACATGAAGTTATTATATGAGATTACTAGGGGTCATATGGAGACCCAGCAACATAGCATAATTTACGATTATAGTACACACATACGTGAAATTCTTCAGTTGTCTTCCCCCAATTATGTTCTTTCATATTACCTACCCCATAAAAGTTGATAATTTATGACGGTATTAAACGTACTACCTTATCAAAGTTTGTTGTCAACGTTTTGGTCGCCACCTTACATTTGTATGATATGCACGTGACCTTTGACCTATGGACTCTGACTTGATTTTAAAACATGTTGATCAAAGACATCATCACCACAGTGACGTCACTCTAACCAGTCACGTGTCATGGCGTGGATGTTAGTTCCCTGTCAACTGATCAGAAAACCACAAAACACAAGGGGTCGAGATCCCTGATGACTAGGTTAATTTCGATCGCCCAGCAATGAATTTAGCTTAATTAAAGTGACATGATTTAACTGTGTGCTAAAAAAATAACAAATGTCGACTGAAATCAAATTCTTCCATTACATTTGACATTAATTTGGCTTGTTGGTTTTGATTTGATTAATTAGGGTATTCTGACTTTCGACCCAAAACACATTGCCCACTGTGTGACGAGATTCTATAAATGACTCTTTAATAATGAATGCAAACAATTAATTCATCTATAAGCTTACAATGAAATGTTTCAATATGCATTAATAGCTAGGCCCCTCACTAGATTATAGTGTAGGTACACAAAAAAAAATTCTCTGTTAAGATTAATATTTTTAAAATTCAAGAATATTTCACTTACACGAAGGCGGTCAGCATTATTGTAGGTGGGAGGGGGGTAGGACAGAACCCGGGGGAAACCCAGAAAGCCTGTTGTCTGAGTGATGCTAAAATATAATATTTTATTATAACATAACAACGTGTCATATTCAACATAACATCACGCTGATCTAATATAGTCTTTATGTTGCGTGAATAGTATATAAGTGCGCTATATTTAACCGACTAATCTGCTGGAATAATAAAATACATTTTATCATCACACAAACAACAGACTTTTGGTTAAATTTAACTGATTATTTTTAGAGGATTCTCCCTGCGGACGTTTCCCAGTTCTACCATGTTTCTACCCACGGAATGTGTTGATATAATACACCAAGGTTACACGTACGTACGTGTGCGTACATAGCAAAAAAATCGTCAGTTCATTCTACGGTCATGAGAAATAGGCCCGAGGTATTCTTACAGTGGTCTGGAGAAATCTGCCGTAACTTATTGCAAAACAGAAGCTTCACGGTTAACATAGCTTGCATCAAGTTTACTAAGTATCTGAATGATGAGAGGCGATTCAAGGTAAATGTCACAATCAGTATTCAGTGGAAGAATTCTAAGCAACATTGTAGAGAAAAGCAATTGAGCTGTGGTTGAAGACATGGCAATTGTCAGAGAAAAGCAATGGAGCTGTGGTTGAAGACATGGTAATTGTCAGAGAAAAGCAATAGAGCTCTGGTTGAAGACATGGCAATTTTCAGACAAAAGCAATAGAGCTGAGGTTGAAGACATGGCAATTGTCAGAGAAAAGCAATAGAGCTGTGGTTGCAGACATGGCAATTGTCGGAGAAAAGCAATGGAGCTGTGGTTGCAGACATGGCAATTGTCGGAAAAAAGCAATGAAGCTGTGGTTGAAGACATGGCAATTGTCAGAGAAAAGCAATGGAGCTGTGGTTGAAGACATGGCAATTGTCAGAGAAAAGCAATAGAGCTGTGGTTGAAGACATGGCAATTATCAGACAAAAGCAATAGAGCTGAGGTTGAAGACATGGCAATTGTCAGAGAAAAGCAATAGAGCTGTGGTTGCAGACATGGCAATTGTCGGAGAAAAGCAATGGAGCTGTGGTTGCAGACATGGCAATTGTCAGAGAAAAGCAATGGAGCTGTGGTTGAAGACATGGCAATTGTCGGAGAAAAGCAATGAAGCTGTGGTTGAAGACATGGCAATTGTCAGAGAAAAGCAATGGAGCTGTGGTTGAAGACATGGCAATTGTCAGAGAAAAGCAAATGAAACTGTGGTTGAAGACATGGCAATTGTCAGAGAAAAGCAATGGAGCTGTGGTTGAAGACATGGCATTTGTCAGAGAAAAGCTATTGAGTTGCTAAAAAAAAACACTGAACTAAATTCAGGCAAAAACAAGAAGTTTACCATGAATACAGGACTACAGTCACAGGTGAAAGCCAGCAGTGTTATAGGGAGCAATAATCTGAAAAGTATAGATAATATATAATTGAAATGGACCGTGGAGTGACCAGGAGTGATCGAACAGGGCATTTAAAGGGCATGGAAAGCCAAGCAGCGGCAGCAAAACACAACGAATATTATATATACTTATTCATTTGGCTGATGTTGAAAACCTGAAGTTATGGCGATCCGGTTTGTATGAGTTGACGTAACCAAAGTAAAACCTTCGACATTCGCTAGGTACCTGACAAACCTACTGTTTTAATGTCACAGAGAATTAACCTGATAAATGGAATAAATATGAAAAGTGCCTCGTAACGCATAGTGAATGGAATGCAGCGAGATGCACATGATTTGTTAAGAACAACTCTGAAAGAGGCCAAATACTAGTACCGAAGATATTACCAAGATATTTGGTAAAAAAATCCACATTTCCCGCGAATAATTCAAATCATTGAAAAAGTTACAATGAACTCCACTCACAAATTTTAGGAACTATAGTACCGAATTTGAACGACGCATAGACAATAGAATGATATTTTTGAAACGCAATTATTCGGGCAATACCAAAATAATTGCAAAAATTCAGTTAGATTTGCGCTGATCGATGTTTTTTTATTTGGTGGTGGTGGGGGCGGAGAGAGGTGTATTGCATATTTCTCCGGTGTGGCCTCTTTTACACGGTTAATGCAAGTGTGTCACTGACCGAGTGTATGTCCTCCTAGGACCAACCACCCACGACCAGTTTCCAAATAGGTCCGTCTGGCTCCGCAGTGGCCAGGTGGTACGAGCGGGATGTGTGTCGTGCTCCCACACTTATCCATAAAATGATCATCTGAACACACCCACATACCTTTATTACTACCATAAACAGCAAATCAGTAAACAGTTACAAGTTAAAATGGCAAATGGCTATAACATGAGACATAACAGAAAAAGATTGATAAAATGAAATAACAGCAAACATTTCGGGACAAATATACAATTTTATGTATGTAATTCATATGCATTGAATTATTATGAGTTATTAAACATGTCTTAAACATGTTGTGCAAATACTTTTTTCCGTTTAATGCAAACAAGGTCGTTTATGTATGCAATGCTAACCAGACAGTGAGTATGGAGGCCGATATTGTCCACTCGCCATTTCCATGCAAATTGGACACAGACCCCCATTACAACTTCCGTTTTTCAGTAGGGACGATTGTAGTTCTGTGTATTTTAGGGTGTAAAGTCTTTTTTTGCTGCCAGCCTGCCGTTTTTGGTGTACAGGTGCATGCTTGGTATCAAAATGATGGAAATTGTCTAAGCTTTGGGAAGGTATGAGTTTTAGTGGTGATGAGGCTGCGAGTGACGGCATGGAAAGGTCCAGATTTTGACGGTCAACCTATGTCAAGATTTTTACAGCTTCTTTCTCACAGGCTGGGCCAGGTATGCACCAAAGCTTATTGGCCTCGGAATGTTTGGGACTGAGATACAGCGCTAAACGTTAACATTGTCGCTTGTGGAAAACTAATGGGGGTCTGTGGCCAATTGTACGCAAGAAGTCCAAAAATTTCGCTCGCAAGCGTGACATTCTCTTTTGTATGCGAGAAAATCAAGCCCTGTAGTATACAAAAACTCGCGCAAACGGCACAAATATGCTCGCACTAGATTTCTTCGAACTTCATGTTTTCTCGCATGCTCTCCAGATTTCGTCAGTTTTTTGTACATTTGCGCGTGTTTATTACGCGACGTCTTGCTACCGCGCGAGAGTTTATGGCACGTCATGGAAATTTGCTACATGCATGCAAAGGCCATTTTCTCACTGCTTCCTCGCGTGCGGTAAAACTACACGATTTGCGCGTGCACGCCTGAGAACGTGCCTCAGCCCGTTTTGGTGCATATACGGGTTCATCGTTTTTCTATATGGTCTCAATGGGGAGATGGCGAGTGAACACCATCGGCTACTTCCATGCTATATACTATATACTATTTTCTGAAGCCGACAGTGTCCACTCGCCTTCTGGCTTGTACAAGAGAAAATAAAATATCCAAAAAGCTCGCGAGAAAAACTCGCGCAAACACATGCCCTCCTCACCAGTGTACGGTAAGGCATACTGGGAAATGAATGTTAACAACAAACTGAAAAGAACTGAAAAATCCCTGCATTCCATTTAGATTTAAATGCATATTTATATTTTGCATTCGGTAAAACCATACAGCGGGAATCATTCAGTTAATTCCGTGCACATTTCTCCACCCACATGAAATCGTATATATATAAACTTAAAAAAAAGGGATTGAGCCTTATGATAAAGCTTGTTTGTATCATCGTGCCTTTTGCGCTGTACTTTTTTTTTATTTTATCTCCGGTTGTGGTTTGTGAACAGCATGTCGCAAATTATAGCTTAAATTATTTGTAAAACAAAGACAAGTTTTTGAACAATCGCAAAAACTTTTATCTTTTCATTTCTTCTTTTAACGGTGGCCAATTCATGTATTTCGTTAGGAGATGAAAAATCTAGCACTGCGTGTCGTCGCCTGTCTATAACGTGCCGAGGCCTGTCTGTCCGGAGTGAGTCGGCGATCGTATCGCCACGGGAGACAATATAAGCCGTTATTGTTTAAAAAGCAGTATTAATCTCAAACAATAAAGAAAATTCAGGTTGTTCACCATCTGCTCATTTTTAACTTTTCGTCGTTAATAGGTCCACTGGTGCGAACTACTTTTGTCACGTGCATGCGGTTTTGATCTGTGCTTCGGTTACGTAACACCGGAACATTGGATGGTCTGGGATGTTCTGTACGCGTGCATGTTACCCAAGTCAACTTGCTTACAACCTTAGAAATAAATCACTGTTGCATTTATTTATTTATTTATTTATTTATTTATTTATTTAACGCAAATTTATCACGTCGTGTTTAAGTGAAAATTCCCCCAGTATGGAGTCAAACACCAATCAAATAAATAAGTAAATAAATATACGACGGTTGTCATGTTTATATGAGTGAAGAAATCAAGAGTGCGCGTTGTAAACCAGAACCCTTTACCTGAGATATTCCTGAGAAAGCTGCCCACAGCTTGAGAACCCATTGGCCAATGGTCGATGGGCATGAAGGAGAAGAACGTTTTGTCTGAATGAGTTAACGAGAACCCCGTGTTGTGTATCTAGCCAGATGCAGTTATAGATAATAAGAATTAATCAATCATGTAAGCACTTGACCTCTTTGATTAAGAAATAATGATTATTATCTAGTCTTTGTTTTAGTACAGTAAATGTGGAAGAACAGAAATTTTACAATTTAGGCGCTAGTATATATATACTTTGTAATTCCTGTAGGATCAAATTCTCCTTGACACGTAAAAAGTGGCGGGCTTAAGCATATCTAGGCCTCACCACTTGAAAAACACCACGTTCAGGTATCGGCAGTTAAGAGTCCTTGCAATCGCCCGCGACCATAGAACTCAGCTCACTTCCATTAAAGGTTTTAGGGTTAGCTTTAATTATCTTTGTATCACAACAGATTAAAACTGAAAGTATGTTGTAAAACTGGGATTAAAAATTTTGTCTTCGCTCACGCGTGGTCTAAGCATGTATGTTTCCCGCACTCATGAAATCTTGTGATATGACAGGTAAGATGCACGTTCAACCCTGGTCTTGGACAAGGATTTTATGGATCTCCCCGCTTTCACTGTTAGTGGGGCCTTGGTGACAAATTAGCGGTCGACGGAGATAGTTGATGCGATTAGCGAAATCGCGTTAATCACCACATCGAACCGACCACGACACAAACTTATACCGTTACACCTCGGATATCCAGCTGAACTAAAAGGCATGCAATTTCCACAATGTAGCTATGCTGCTAGTTTAAGCATTATAAAGCTACTCGTGTTGCTACACCTGGTCACGTGGTATATATATCCTTATTTGGAAATGGTTTAGAGAAAAGACCTTGGCCCCAGTGATAATTAAGTATCTTAATATGGTCAACCACGCCCAGTCTACCCTTTAATACCAAATAACATCCACCAAACGTTATATTTATTACGTTATGGTACATTTGGCATCATACGCTTCGGTGAGGCAGAATTATATAACTTTGTGATCGCAGGACATAAGTGATATGTGCGAAATATTGATAGAAACGAGTTAAATGGAAAGTTAACATGTGGAAAACGAGTGGACTGGTGAATACAGCGCCTTAAGAGTTACCTCCCTTGAAACGACTTGATTTGTAATGCTGTATTTATCTGCATATCTTCAGTTTTCATTTTATCCGTGTTAACTTACTTCTAATTTGTCTACTACATGCCTTAGATCTCATATAATTTTGCACGATAAGTGTGCAACTGATAACACACTAAATTCGTCATATCCATACATCCTGGTCAATTCCGACAACTTTCTTTGGACCACCTTTAAACATCTTATTTAGTTGAACGATTATAGCGATATGTAATATGTTAGCAATATATATATTGCTAACATATATTGCATATATATATATGCAATTCACTGAAGTTTGATGCTAAGACGATATTGTTCTTTTACTAAAAGCAATAAGAAACAACATCAGATGGAATTGTTTTATTAAATTTACATCATCAATTGGTAATCATGCATTAATATTAATTTTACAGCTAAGAGTTTGTCGGTGTTTCTAAACTGCATGGCCAACGTTACCCAAATATTTTCGCTTTATAGATATCACTCGTCAAATGAATCATTCTTTCGGCCTTTGACAGATTCTGACTTTATGTTTATATTACATGCACGTTGACGCCCTGACAGATATAGGGTGTCGCGAAGACAGTTTACCAACATAAGCGTGGGGGGTCGCCGTGACCGAGGGTGATAGTACGCCAGCACGGCGCAATGACCCAGAAGCCTCCCACCAATATGTTCGCTGTGAGTTCAAGTCCGGCTCATGCTGGCATATTGTTGTAACTTACAAAATTCTTGACATTGTATTATTTAACATCAGATAATTATAAAGAAAGGGCGAATGCTTGGAGTTTTACGTCGAGGCAATTATAGGTGGCATTTCAAGTACTGAGCTAAAGTTTGACAACGATGTGTCTCCTTCAGGCGGACTTGTTATAGACTTGATACTAAATCTATTTTAACGCACAGTTAGCCTAATACCTAAGAGATTTCCTTCAAGCAAAGCAACCCAAAGTGCGTTGTCCCTGCTTGTTCCTGCTAATTTACCCCGGATGCGACATGACGACACAGAGTTCCCTATTTATAGCACTCACACGAATACAGGTGTAATCTTATAACACAAGTAGATAAGTTTTAGTTCCTTTAAAGAGTCTATAAAGTTTTAAAAGCACAGGTACCACACGACGGTGTGAAGTCAGTAAGAATATATGAACACCACCAACAATATGCACTGAAAACATGATCGACGTTTTCTTTGTTTTTTTTTTGTTTTTTTTTTTGTAACCAAGGTTTTCAATACATCTATTCAGTTTGTTTTGATCTCTACTGGTACTGACGAAAATCGTCTCAAGTCACCATTGTGGTACAATACATTCAAGCGATATTTTAACAGACCGTAAGGAAACACAGTCAAGTCTATCTGAAGACTCTAGACACCGCTACCAATACGAACATGGGCTAAATTCTGGTCGGCCTGGTGTCAGTATAATGTGACTGGGTGGGGGCGTCTTGCCTGCATGGTATCCTCGGCATGGCGCTCAAGTGAGACAGGGGACACTGCAGATGATCGCAGGTTTTTCTACGAACTGCAACCCTCAGTGGGTAACGGGTTTGCGGCACTCTCTAAGCACAAGGCTGATGTTTTGTTTTTTTCGGCTTATTTCAGTTGTCTGTCCTCTCAGTGCGAGATTCCAAAGGATTGGGTTACATCCTAACGGCCTTTGTGAATTCTGTTATATGGGGGAAACTGTATCTCATTATTTACTCCATTGCTTCAATTTTACTAATAATAGATTCGTTTTACAGGAACAGGTAACCGCTCTGGGTGTAAAACGTCTTACTCTTGAAGGGTTACTACGTCCTAATAACCACCGACTGAAAATTGTCCAGGTTTCAATAATTCAATATTATGTGTAAATCTCTCAGTTTTGGTGTAAATCAGTCCCGCTTGGGACTGGCACAAGCCAACATTTTTATTAATAATAATAATAAAGTAAGAGAGCACAATAAATGTGTCCAACATCGTGATATGTCCGAAATAATTTTGAAAGCCACATTAAACCAATCAAAACCCAACAAACCCAATACTGACTTATCGCTAACTAGATCTCAAGTATAACAAGGTCGTCGGATATGCATCCAATCGGATTCTTGTTTAAGTCGGGAATTAGTAAAGTCAATTCTTCACCACATTTCACTTCTGAGCAGTAAAGTGAGGTTTGACCTCTCCATTTGAATAGGTCCCACTGGACGTCACATCCATGACGTCACCGAAAGACTCCATTGATTCTGCTGGTGAACTTAGCATTTGCGAAGTCACAGAGCCATTTCAGACTTGTCAAACATTGAAACCTTAACACAACGCTTAGTATTTGGTACTAAAAGCTGAAATTTGCCTGAAGGTAACTTTTATGAAGTAGTCAAGATTTTTATTTCTGGGGTCTCGTAATAACCTCTAAAAGCCATATTTCAAATTTTGACTTCAGAAATGGCTTAGTGGAATCACTTCCAGGACTCTTTGCATAGCTTTCGTGTGATTTTTAATAAATGTGATTCAACGCAGAATTCCTCAATAATGCTAGACCGTGTAGTGACATATAATAAATTTCAATGAACAACGCAATGGATTTTACTAATTTTGCTTAAGCCATGTTTCGGGGGGGGGGGGGGCTAAGTTGCTAGACTGTTGAGGTATTTACCACAACAGCCGGAAGAAAACCGTACGGTAACTGAGGTAAATTGACAAGAAGTCAACTATCACACTGTCGTCGCTGCTCTGGTGTCACTCTCTATGCTGTACGTCTATCACACTGTCGTCGCTGCTCTGGTGTCACTCTCTATGCTGTACGTCTATCACACTGTCGTCGCTGCTCTGGTGTCACTCTCTATGCTGTACGTCTATCACACTGTCGTCGCTGCTCTGGTGTCACTCTCTACGCTGTACGTCTATCACACTGTCGTCGCTGTTTTGGTGTCACTCTCTTTGCTGTATGTCTATCACACTGTCGTCCCTGCCCTGGTGTTACTCTCTACGCTGGACGTCTGTCACACTGTCGTCGCTGCTCTGGTGTTACTCTCTATGCTGTACGTCTGTCACACTGTCGTCGCTGCTTTGGTGTCACTCTACGCTGTACGTTTGTCACACTGTCATCGCTACTCTGGTGTCACTCTCTACGCTGTACGTCTACCACACTGTCGTCGCTGCTCTAGAGTCACTCTCTACGCTGTACGTCTGTCACACTATCGTCGCTTCTCTAGTTTTACTCTCTACGCTGTACATCTATCACACTGTCTCTCTGATCTCACTCTCTATACTGTACGTCTATCACACTGCCGTCACTGCTCTAGTGTCACTCTACGCTGTACGTCTATCACACTGTCGTCGCTGCTCTGGTGTCACTCTCTATGATGTATGTCTATCACACTGTCGTCGCTGCTCTGGTGTCACTCTCTATGATGTATGTCTATCACACTTTCGTCGCTGCTCTTGTGTCACTCTCTGTGCTGTTGTCGCTGCTCTTGTGTCACTCTCTACGCTGTACGTCTATCACACTGTCGTCGCTGCTCTGGTGTCACTCTCTATGCTGTAATGTTTTACATTCATGAATATACCCTGCTGTCAGCTAAGCAAAAATTAAAACAGAAAACGTGACAATTTCAGAATATATCATGTTAAACAATGAATACAGGAATATACAGTGTTGACAATGTTGAGCAAAACTATACATACAAAAAATGCGATACTGACGAATAAAATAAAAGCTGGCCAAGACTAGATGGGTCATTCTAGGTCACACAGTCCCCTCAGAATTGTCTGATTCTTACACATATGAAGTAAAATGTATCTGATAGAAAAAAACATTACTGTCGGTTGAAGAATATACCCTAATGAAGCGAAAGAAGGGGGGCAGTTTTGCTGCTTTGACGAACGTTTAAATTTTCAGCTATTTTTAAATTTTTATAAATTTTGATTAATAAAGATAAAGACCTAAAATTGTCAACATTAATTTGCATGTTGATTTTGTATAGAAAAATATAAGAAAAATCTTTATTATATTATTCTACCCAACGGGAAAAGTCAAACTGACAATTTTACACTCGCAATGTTACAAAATGCCATTTGTGACCACCAGGAGCTCTGGGGCCGCTTTCATGAAGCCTACTTAGTGTAAAGTTGCCCTTAGCTAAGTGCACTTTATGTCTCTACAACATACGTTGTCATGGTAGTTAAGGGCATACTGAGCTAAGTAAGTTTCATGAATCCGGCCCCAGGAACACCTGAAACTTAGCACGCTGCGTCTTGGCAAAGTGGTGAATTTTATATTTAATATAACTTTATTCGTGGGATGCATGTTGAGTTAAAATTTTCAAAACATGTCCGCATTCCGAGGGTAATAGTGACATGTGCCATAGGCAGTATCCAAAAATAAAAAATATTACGTGAAAGTTCAGACTTTACTCCTTATTTTAAACCAATTTCATTTTCCTTCCGTGATAGTTATTGTCGAATTCCACCGCTCGTGACACATATTACATGCCTGCTACTCACCTGTAATGAAGGTCATATCTGATGACCTTCTATATCTTGTACTAAATTCCACACACTGAAATAACTATCTCGAGACCGCTGCCAATGCTGGCTAGAGTGAGACTCGAACTCACGACTTGTCTAGCGCCACCTCTCTACCATCTGAGCGACCAAGCCATTTGAAAACACGGCTAGCCAGTTAGAGCCCGTATCTTACACGCAAACCGAAGTTAGATCCTGCAATATCCGCATATGGCACACAGAATCAAGAAGTAAGAGAATATCCATATAGCCACGCTGAATGCAGAAATCATATAACCGTGGGTATTTTACGTGTAACCATGGTATACCAGGAATTCTTGGACAGTTCCTGACTATTTTAGGCAGAACTGCAGAACGATTACAGTGCCCTTAAGCGGACATTTGCTACTGTTTCCTTGTTTTATTTTTTTTCTTTCTTGTGTATTTATGATAACGCATTTTTCTCTTTTTAATTTTTTTAGGAAAAAATAATTGGGATTATATAGAGAAAAATTATTCTTTTATGAGAAATATTTATTTCGGTATTTATATTAACAAAGGCTAGTTTTGGTATAAAAATAATGTAACAAATGAACATATTTTAGTTATTTATAGCAGGAAAGACTATTTTAAGTAACAAAATGATGTGTGTGTTTACATTTTTGTGAACAAAAACATTTATCTCCGGTCTTTATAGTAACGAATGATATTTTAAGTTATAAAGAGTTGTGTACTTTTATATTTTCACCCAAAAAAATAGCTATTTCTGGTACATTTAGTAACAAAGTCTGTTTTAAGTTACAGAAAAATATTTACTATGGGTATTTCTAGTCCAAATGCTATTTTCTGTAACAAATTATGTTCTGAATTCTTGACCAAAAATTCATATTTTGGGTATTTTTGGAAAGAATGTCGATTTTAAGCACAAACAAATTTGGTTTTATTTATTCACTGATGAAAAATGTTTATTTCCGGTGTTCCTAGCAGTAATGACTATTTTAAGTAAGGAAAGGATTTGTGTGTTTTTGTTGTATTTGTGTAAAGACAAATATGCATTTCGAGCATTTATAACAAACGCTATTTAATTTAAAAAACAGGTTAACAAAAGCTATTTTAAATTACAAAAAGATGGGGATTTTATTGGTTTTTTTTTCAAGAAGAATATTCATTCTGGATGTTTTTACTAACAGAGGCCATTTTAATTAACAAAAAAGATTTACTCCGGGTATTTACTTGTACAGTGATACCTAACAGAAAAGATGACACTATATTAAGAAACACAAAAGTCACCATTTGATTTATAGATCTATTGTCTACTGCCTTGGCAAATGCCGCCCACAAGACACAAGGTACAGGGCATGCTGTAAATATTGTCCACAAACATTTTTAAAAATATACTTTTTCGGTACATATAACATTTTTTTTCTCAAATATATATCGTTCGCTAAAAATCTTGTTCCAAAAAAAAAATTTTTTAAAATACCGTCCTTTTGTTTATTACAAATACCCAGAGTAATTATTACACACAGCTTTTTGTTACTAATATAACTATGTATTTAAAACACACACACACACACACACACACACACACACACACACACACACACACACACATACACACACATACATACACATACACACACATACACACATACACACACACACACACACAATATGGCGCAAAAGTAGCAAACGTCCGCTTAGGGGGTCTGTAAACAGTAGATATATGTATTTATAACGTTGTCTTTCACTAATGATACCCAGGGTCTTTATATCCTGTCGTGTAGACCAACATATAAATGGACTGAACGCTTACAGCGCTGTCGCAGTACAATGACTCAGCGAGTTCAAGCCCACCTCGTAGTCTGGCAAAAACCTGTAGGTGGCCGTGTTTTTCCCCGAGCTCTGTTCGGTTTTCCCCCACCATAACGCTCGCCGCCGTTGTTTTTAGTGAAATATTCTTGTGTACGGCGTAAAACATGAATTAAAAAAAATAAATAAATAAACGATGTATTTTAGGTGAAGAAAAATATTTTGAGCGTAAATATATTGGCACAATTTTGAGGTTTGTCGGCAACCTGTGGATGGTCGTGGGTTTTCCCCGTGATCTGTGTGGTTTCCTCCCACAGTAATGGGGGCCACCGTCCTACTTTAAGTGAAATGTTCTTTGGTACGGCGAAAAACATAAATCGGTTAAATAAACATATAACCGTTGTATGTAAGATGCCAATCATAGTCTGAGAGAAGATACAATAGTTACACAATAGTTTCGGTGTTAATCATTCTTAAAAAGAACTGCTTTTTGATAACATATGAATTAAAAAATGCAGCGGATGATGAAAACACACGTCTCAGCTGGAAGAACGGCTTGTTTATGGTGACAAGTCACATGTCTTCGTTACTGTTGCGTTTATCAATTCACAATTTACATAGGAAAGCTTTTTTGTGGTAGGCAGATACTCCTAACTTTGCATTTAAACTTGAACACTAAATTTCTGTTTTGATGTGAAGGACTCAGAGAGGTCTGAGCAACAGAGTAAACATTCGTATGTTGTAGCTTTAGCACAGTAGACTAAATTCAGCGTTTTGTCTAAGACAGATTCGTTATGGGCTTTCTTGGTAGACAATGAGTATGTTATATATGAAATATGCATATTTATTAGGGAATTTGGAGGCATATGATGTAAAGCTTGGCAAAATATAAACAAACAAGACTGGTTTCGTTTGTGTTTTAATGATTTTCCGACGTAACTCACATTAAGCTGTAAAAAATGCGCAATCAATAGCGGAATTCGAACTCTTGAACTTTTGTGCCACCTCGGGTGTCAGTCGCTCATGTGACGTTGTGTTAAGGAGTTACAAGCATTGAACTATTGGTTAATGTGCGGTTCAAAGGGCTTTATAAAATATTTCATGTTTTTCAATTTGGTTCATGTAATCATAGTATGATTTTGATAAAAATCTCGTCTGAAAAAAGGCTTTAAAATAGAGAAATCTGCTTTTGACTTTGCTTTTGTCTATTGATAAAATAATAAAGATCAAAGACCAAAATTTATAAAAGGCATCACTCAGAGTTTTCACATACTAATAATTGTACTTTAGATTCAAGTATAACCTGTCCCTGTTTTTCTGCACTTGACAACTGCATCACCATAGAACTGTTTCACATAAAGTCACAAGTCGTCCTTTGTATAAATGGTGTATCCACTCACAAAATATGTTACCATTTGACATACATCATTTATATGTTAGCCAATAGTACAGGATGTAAAGGAACTGGGTATAACTATAGCAAAATCTCATGAATACAATGTAAATAAATCAATATATTGTCATCAACAAAATCTGTCGTCATCAACAGTGATCGTGGTTTTGCAGATCCGCATGTGTTAGTCCAAGAGCTAGCTGAGATTTATTTGACATGAGAGTTATAAAATCTTTAGCTGTTTGGTGACTCGGCGGTAAAGGTAGTCCACCTAACAATAGAACCCTTGTCTTAAGTGCGGTCAGTGGTGAGTTGGGTAGTAAGGCTCTATCTAATTACCCCCTACGTGGGAAGGTCTTTCAGAAACCTGCGGATGGTCTTAGGTTACCTACGGACCCATTTTCCTCCCGTCATAATGCTGGTCAATGTCGTATCAGAGAAATATTCTTGAGTACGAGGTAAAATTCCAATCAAATAATTCAATAAATAATAAATTAAACAAATAAATTATAAATCACTAATAATAGTCCTCGTCTTAAGTGGCCTTTCCACCACAAAATTTAGTTTCAAGTTGAGATTCATAATTAGTATGACTTTCCTTATAATGTAGCATCTGTGTTAGCTTTATAGGCTCCAAGTCCAAAAAAAAAACTGAATTTGGTAATTAGTTTCAAAGAGCCCCTTTACCTTACCCACTACTGGCTACAAGGATTTCTGTAGTCAGGTGGGCTACCTCTACCTCACCAAACAGCCAAAGATTTTATTTCTTTTATCGCCATTAAATCTCAGTTAGCTCTTGGACTATGTAAAACTATGTCAAAAATAGACAGGAAATATCCAAGAAATCCAGGTAATCCATGGTTACATGTAAAAACATTCACGATGATACGGTTTCTGCATTCAGCGTGGCTATATGGATACTCTCTTACTCCTTGATCCTGTGTGCCATATACAGTTATTGCAGGATCTAACTTTGGTTTGCTTGTAAGATACGGGCTCTAACTGACTAGCTGTTTTCTAAATGGCTTGTTAGCTCAGTTGGTAGAGAGGTGGCGCTAGACAAGTCGTGATTTCGAGTCTCACTCTAGCCAGCACTGACAGTTAGTCTCGAGATAGTTATTTCAGTGTGCAAAATTCAGCACAAGATATGGAATGTCTCTAGACAGAACCACCATTGCAGGTAAGTAGCAGGCATGTAATCTGTGCCACGAGTGGTGAAATTCGAGACGGCATTTTATAACTTTGCCAGTGTAAAATGGTCAGTTTTGACCCTTGCCGTACAGGATAAAATAATATAACAGATAAAGATATTTTTTATACTGATCTGTACTAAACCTACCTGTAAATTAATGTCAATAACTTCAGATCTTTATCTTTATTCAATTAAAATTTACAAAAGCTTAAAAATGCCTGAAGTTTTTAAACGTCTGTCGCGGCCACAAAACTGGGGATACCAGCACCCCATCAGGTCTTTAGTATAACTCTGAAGATAATTAAGTAATCAGTAATTAAGCCCTAGAATTTTGAATTTCGAATTTCTTCATTATGTACATTTGACTTCATATGTGTAATAGGGGACTCACTTCCAGCCTGTCATCCAGCTTGCCATCACTTCCAGCTTGCCATTACTTCCAGCTTGTCATCACTTCCACGCAGGATTCAGGATAATACCCATAATGTTTGGGGGCCATCTTGTTGGCACGCTTCCAGCCAAAGGCAAGACCATCCTTGTTAACTGGTGCCTTCTGTTTCAGGATTTGGCCTGTGGAATGAAAAGTAACAAAACTAGTCAGAACAAAAGGATTTCCCGTCAGCTTTGTGGTTCATCAAATCATTTTTTGTCATTTTTTGTCTTTAGGAAATGTGTTTCCTATTGAAATGGATACGTAGTCGAGTCCGCCATGACTGGTGGTATATCGACCTCCGGCGCAGACTATTTTTGCGATAAGAATCAAGTCAATCAATACATTTCCAAAATACCTGACAAAGGTTATATCAGTTGAATATTCGTGAGAAAAGCGTTAAACGGAAATAATGTAGGTTCCAAAAACACACCAACTGTGATTTCTGTCAAAACTAACTGTTTTACTGTTGTCATAATTATTTAGCTTTAAAATAAAAAGCTAGTATAAATATGTCACGGATATGTCTTTCTACATAGAGCCCGGTATACACACTGACAAACCTTTCTGTTTCTTCAGATTGGTACTCACCAACTTTGAGATTCAGATGTCCCTTCTGTTCACTCTTGTACTTTTGGATAACCCTGACATACACATTGTACCGGTCTTTTATAGGGGTATCCCTCTCGCTGGTGGCTGCGGGCTTGTCCTTGTCCGGGTGAACCTGGGTGGCCATGGTGTCCTCACTCATGAGGGACATGGTATCTGGGCTACTGCAGTATTCTAATAGGGTGAGGGACGGGGTTCTAATGATGTCAGGAGAGAGAGTCTTCTCTACCGGTACGTTTTGAGGTGCATCTGTGAGGAGAAATAGTTTGGATTTCAACTTATAGTAAAGCTTTAATGTTCAAACTAGACCATTGACTTTTTACCATATTGGCACATAAGGTTTCATTACGGAAGTCTACAAACCGTAATGTGACATCAGGCTTCACTGGAGAAGTGTTCAAGCCTTATTGACACACCAGGTTTCGCTACAGATGTCTACAAACCGCAATGGCACACCAGGCTTAACTGCAGAAGCAGATGTCTACAAACCCTATTGGTGCATCAGGCTTCATTAGGGAAGTGCACAACTCGTATTTAAACACCAGGATTCATTACGGAAGTATACAAACCGTACTGACACATTAGGCTATAATACGGAAATCTACAAACCGTATTGGTAAATCAGACTTCATTACGTAAGTCTGCAAACCGTATTGGCACACCAGGCTTCATTACGGAAGTGCACAAGCCGTACTGGCACATCAAGCTTCATTACGGAAGTCTACAAACCGTATTGGCACGTCAGAGTTCATTACAGAAGTGTGCAAACTGTATTAGCAAATGAGGACTCATTGCAGAAGTGTGCAAACTGTTTTGGCGCATGAGGATTCATAACGGAAGTGTACAAACCGTATTGGCACATCAGGCTTCATTACAAGGTCTACAAACCCCATGATATGCCATAAATAAAGGCACAAAGCCGTTCGCACGTATTACAACATTTCATAAATTTACAACATAGATGAAATACTTAATTGGACGAGCACCACTAATTACACACTGTCGTCTCTCACCATGGACCCTGCTATCCTGAAGCAGTCCCCTCTCGTCATCCATGATACCCACTTTGTTTGATGGTCGGAAGACTTTCTTGCAAATCATTTTCCTCAAGCCAGACTTCTTCCCTTTATCACCGTTGCTTGTCTCCTCCTTGCATTTGTCCTCGACTTTTACTTCAGTTGCTTCCGTGATGGTGGCGCTGATGGTGGATATGTAACACACATAATAATACACAAACATAGCCTAACCAGTACACACAGCCTAACAGCATTACCTACACAACCATAATCAGTACACACAGCCTAACAGCATTACCTACACAACCATACTCAGTGCACACAGCCGAACAACATTACCTACACAGACGTACTCAGTACACACAGCATTAACTACACAACCACACTCAGTACACACAGCCTAACATCATTACCTACACAGACGTACTCAGTACACACAGCCTAACAGCATTACCTACACAACCATACTCAGTGCACACAGCCTAACAGCATTACCTACACAGACGTACTCAGTACACACAGCATTACCTACACAACTACACTCAGTACACACAGCCTAACAGCATTACCTACACAGACGTACTCAGTACACACAGCCTAACAGCATTACCTACACAACCATACTCAGTACACACAGCCTAACAACATAACCTACACAACCATACTCAGTGCACACAGCCTAACAGCATTACCTACACAGACGTACTCAGTACACACAGCATTACCTACACAACCATACTCAGTACACACAGCCTAACAGCATTACCTACACAGACGTACTCAGTACACATAGCCTAACAGCATTACCTACACAACCATAGTCAGTGCACAGCCGAACTGCATTACCTACATAAACATACTCAGTACTATATTATTCAGTTAAGCTCGGCAAGTCAAAAAGTTTTGTATTATAGGTCAAGGCTAAGTTAGCTTTATATACACTTTCAAAGAGTTGGTCATAGTAACTTAACCCTTAATACAGAATGGATGCACCATTAACTTCACTTTATCACAGAATGGGTGCACCATTAGCTTCGCTTTATCACAGAATGGGTGCACCATTGGCTTCACTTTATCATAGAATGGGTGCACCATTAGCTTCACTTTATCACAGAATGGATGCACCATTAACTTCACTTTATCACAGAATGGGTGCACCATTAGCTTCACTTTATCACAGAATGGGTGCACCATTGGCTTCACTTTATCACAGAATGGGTGCACCATTGGCTTCACTTTATCACAGAATGGATGCACCATTAACTTCACTTTATCACAGAATGGGTGCACCATTAGCTTCGCTTTATCATAGAACTGGTGCACCATTAGCTTCACTTTATCACAGAATTGGTGCACCATTAACTTCACTTTATCACAGAATGGGTGCACCACTGGCTTCACTTTATCACAGAATGGGTGCACCATTGGCTTCACTTTATCACAGAATGGGTGCACCATTAGCTTCGCTTTATCATAGAACTGGTGACCATTAGCTTCACTTTATCACAGAATTGGTGCACCATTAACTTCACTTTATCACAGAATGGGTGCACCATTAACTTCACTTTATCACAGAATGGATCCACCATTAACTTCACTTTATCACAGAATGGATCCACCATTAGCTTCACTTTATCACAGAATGGGTGCACCATTAGCTTCACTTTATCACAGAATGGATCCACCATTAGCTTCACTTTATCACAGAATGGGTGCACCATTGGCTTCACTTTATCACAGAATGGATGCACCATTAGCTTCGCTTTATCACAGAATGGGTGCACCATTGGCTTCACTTTATCACAGAATGGGTGCACCATTAGCTTCACTTTATCACAGAACTGGTGCACCATTAGCTTCACTTTATCACAGCATTGGTGCACCATTAGCTAAACTTTATCACAGATTGGGTGCAACCATTAACCTAACTTTATCATAGAACTGGTGCACCATTAGTTTCACTTTATCACAGAATGGGTTCAACCATTAGCTTCACTTTATCACAGAATGGGTGCACCATTAGCTTCACTTTATCACAGAATGGGTGCACCATTAACTTCACTTTATCACAGAATGGGTGCACCATTAGCTTCACTTTATCACAGTCCTACAACTTACCTCGGACTCCAAAAATGTTTGATCAAACCGCAGGTGCTCTCTACTGTCCTTCGGATCAAGTTTTTCACTTTTCTGTTTATGGAAATTTCCTTTGCCAGTTTCTGTGGACGAGATGTTTATATTAGATATAACTTATTAGATGTTTGGTAATCACAATGAAGATAAGGTCTAAGATTATCTGTTCGATATGGATCAAGTTCTACATTACTGCAGACACTTCTCTATTATGTGTACAGGTCTTTTATTTAGCAAGCAACTTGTCATACACTGTAAGTGTTTAAAAGGTCAAACCAAGACCAGGAAAAGACTCAAGTTCTGGTTGGTACATTGTTCTGCTTCAACGATTTGTGACTTCAGCCCTAAGACAGTTGATAAATATGGGTCCAGATCGATGTTTTCATACAGATTCTACTGTATCAATATGTTTCCACACATTATTCTTAATACGGCAAAAATCTTGTTTTATCTTCCACATTCCGTGATACTGATACGTATTTTCACAATAATACGAAGGTAATTCTTCTCTTCATGTATTTCTGGCCATAATATGACGAGGACGATACTATGGCGGCTAACTCACCAGGTCCAGACAGGCCATGGTCAGGATTTGGTGATTCATGGCACGGTACAGTTTTGCCAATCGCCAGACCCCTTTGTTCATCTTGATCTTCTTTTTCCCACGCCCGAGAGACACCTCCTCCAATGTTTCAAGCTCAGGTGCCGGTGTGGCGTATCTCTGTATCGACAACAACAACAACATATGTACATTACCCCTGCGAATGAATGGATTGGATGAATGCGCGCATGTTAGACACCGGTACATCGGCAAGTCATCCTGATCCATTACATTATGTAAACGCTGCAACAAGTTACCATTGTGGTTACGTTATGATTTTGCCCTTCATAATACATTAGTCATTTTGGTACTTTCGAGAAAATGTCAATCACATGCTTAAACCTAGAGTGAAATGGCTAAGAAATCAGCCAATATTGAGAATATCTTCAAAAAAATACGTTAAAAATATGCTTATGGTTAATTTGTCTTTTCAAGAAGGAATTCCCATCCTTATGCAAAACTATGCCACCTGGAAACTAAACGTGCTTTAATCGTTTTCAGACATTGTCTTGCAAGATTTTTGAATGTCTGTTCATACAGGCTTTAAAACCTTTAGGCCTAATTGTAAATGAGCGAACAACTGCGTCGTTTGAGACCAACCCGATTTTCTGCAATAGTTTTTTTTACTTCTAAATTTAGTTAATTCCACATATAACAAACAACGACAGCTATATTACACCATTCTTTAGCCCATAAAACTGACAACCATCGTATAAGTGAAAAATCTTTGGGTATAGTGTCAAACAACAATCAAAGCACAACACAAAAGTAGGATAGTTAGTACAAGGCGAATGGTGCTCCTCACCAGATATACGACGCAAACAGCAAGACAATTACAACTTGACATATGCAGACATTGGGTTCAACAACAACATCGCTACCGCATCTTGCTCTGCTTTGGTACCTGTTGAGGTTGAATGACCATCGCCATACGCTGACCAGTTATCTGCTGAGGTTTTGACCATGGCAATTAGATGACCAGACATCAGCAGAGGTTTTTACCATGGCCATTAGCTGATCAGTCATCTGCTAAGGTGTTGACCATAGCCATTAGCTGACCAATCATCTGTAGAGGTTTTGACCATGGCCATGAGCTGACCAGACATCAGCAGAGGTTTTTACCATGGCCATTAGCTGACCAGTCATCTTCTAAGGTGTTGACCATAGCCATTAGCTGACCAATCATCTGCAGAGGTTTTGACCATGGCCATTAGCTGACCAGTGGCCGTTAGCATTAATCTTTACTTTATTATTGACAGATGTCCAATAAAACGCGGTGTAACTACTCCACTCTGTTCCCCTCTAACCAATTACAAGAGGCGTACCTTGACCATGGCTTTTAGCTGTTTCAGACCCTCCAGATGCTGTTTGAGGAGTTTACTGAGAGATGACGTCATCATCTCCTCCACAACTCCCAAGTCAAACTCATCATCGCTTGTGTTGCTGGACAACCTATACAATACGGAAATCATGGTTCTCGAAAATATACACTACAGTTCTCGAAATATGACATTTGAAACTGAAAGCAAGGACAATTCAATGAAGTTGTCACATGCCATGGCACAGAACCACCACATGCTAATAGCAAATAGCAAACGTTGCTCAAATAGCCTTCTATGTTACAAAATGAAAGGTTACATATAACAACATGCCCTGCTCTGAATTACCTCCCTTGTTACACGATGGAGGCTATGACGTCACGCTAGAGTAGTTTTTGAGGCGTTGAATTACCAGAAGTGAGACCTCGCCTGTTAAAACGTTCTCTGTGTACACGGAGGTCATGTCATCGCAGTGACAAACATTTCCTTGGCAACAGAATTTTAAAACTAAAAATTTAGAAATTCTGTTTTAAAACAGAAATTAAAAACTACCTCCGAATGGACAAAAAATAATACATAGCATTTATCGTCAACTTTCCAAATAAGTTTCCAAACTGAAATCTGCCTTAAAGCTTAGTCTTCAAGTTGGTTAAGCCGCTTTAACTCCGCAACTTGCCATTAGCCATTTAATGAGGCCCCACCAAACCACAGCTTATTCTTAAAAACGTACCTTTCAAACAGCAGGGTGGCCTCAAGAGAGGTAATTCGGTGCAGCCCTATTGCATTTTAAGAGACTGATTCTTTTACAGTGAAAATATCTCTGTACTTCAGACTTGAAAGTTTAGTTACATTATAGTGGATTTTTCAAACAAAACCTTCAAGGATCCCCTCTTAACTGAACATCAGTATTGTGCATATATAATGATAAAGCTGTAAATTTTCAGTGTAATCTGTGTTGACATAATGTGATTAGTTATATTGGCTTATTGAATGGGGCTAAATGAAAAACGGAATGAAAATATAGGACAAATAGTGTTTTATATCGTTTGCTGCTTTTGACTTAAATCGACATGAGTCGACACAAGTGAGAATTCTGCTATAGTCCATTCGACCAATCCCACAATAATAACGGGACCGTGAACAACACTAGATTATTGTAAACAGTAGTCCTAACTTACTGCCTCATCAACCTGTCTGCATCGGTAAAATCTTTGTCTTCGTCTGCTGCGTCATCTCTCCTGATGATCTCTTGAATGAGGCGGAATAGTTCCGAGGACTTTTTACCACCTGTGAAAGATATTTGCCAGTTGAAACCACTTTTGATAACGAGTTTAAACTTTCTGGTTGTTTTTCATATTTATGTTTCGTATTATCATATTTATACACTCAAAAAATTAATCTTCTAAATTTAACAGAAAGTCTGTTATCTGAGTGATGCTAGAAGGTATTGTGTTAATGCAGCAGATTGTATCTGTCAGATATAACACACAAATTCTATTAATTCAACATAACTATTCTATCAGACTAACAGGATTTTATCTTGAATATGACACAATATTGTGATATTATAACAGATTTCATTCTAGCATTTCTCAGACAACGTACTTTCTCTTGATATTAACACATTCATTTTTGACAGAAGTTATCTGCGTAATGAATTCTTTTCAGAATCTGTAAATTTAATGCATAAAATGTGTACTCACCAAATTCGAAGATGAGGGATTTACGAATCCCAAGATATGCTCTGCTGGCATACTGGATAAACCGCCTTTCAAGATTTATCCTATGAGAAAAAGAACAAACTTTAACATTGAAAAGCGGGAATTTCAAAGTGGAGTGTCTTTCTAAAAACACATTCCACTTAACCAATGTCCACGCACTGAGGCTACAGAGGACCAGTGTACTGATGGGATAAGTAGTAAAATTACACAATCTGTGTAATCGTACATTCCGTGGTGGATTATGCATATCATCTCTATTACCAGGTGTATCCCATTTTATAGCCGATTAGCTGTAGTCATTGTACGGTGATAACTAAAACCTGCAATACGTTTACATTGTACTAGGAACGAACATCACTCCAAGTTATTGTTTTGCTTTTAGTGTAGCCTTTTTTATAAACTTCTCGCAACTTCTGGGCACCTCGTATAAATACATAATATATTTCAACTGCACTATTT
This sequence comes from Liolophura sinensis, assembly GCF_032854445.1. NCBI lineage: Eukaryota > Metazoa > Mollusca > Polyplacophora > Chitonida > Chitonidae > Liolophura > Liolophura sinensis. The sequence continues at coordinate 14,043,430 of NC_088299.1, read as the reverse complement.
TTACCACTCAATTGTAAACTCATCAGTATCCATGTTTTCCCCTTTCTGTACAAACATTGATCCCCGTGAGTCAGTCTGACCGCAAAGTCGCTTTGTTACATGAGGTTTTAGACGTTGTCAACGTCACCTTCCATGACACTGGGTTCGGTGACGTAGCTGACGCCCTAGGTATCCCAGACATGACTTATCTTTTTCGTAACAATGCAAATTTCCAGCATTGTTTAGCGACGTTTACTCGTGTGTAGACCGACAGGGGTGGTTACAATAGTGCGGTAACGTTCATAGGCTAACTCATTTTATCACGCACTAATGCAGTACACAAATTTAACAACACGTTTACATAAATTTCAGAAAACTTTGTACAGTCTTCTCGTTGTAAATGATGTCAGCAAATAGAGCTTCGACAACAACAATATTCTATCACAAATTGTCATGCCACAGTCGATAAATGTGATAAAGTGCAGTTTCATTCCAAACTTTTCCACGATATATTTCATCGCCAGATACTTACCGCTCAATTGTAAACTCATCAATATCCATGTTTTCCCCTTTCTGTACTAACATTGTTCTCCGTGAATCAGTCTGACCGCGAAGTCGCTTTGTTGTATGACGTTTTAGACGTTGTCATGACGCCCACTTTCTATGCCGTAAGACACTGGGTTTGGTGACGTAACTGACGCCCGGAGTATCGCAGGCATAGCTCATGTTCTATTGTAACGTTGCAAATTGGCAGTATTGTTTAGCGATGTTTACTCGTGTAGACCGAAAAGTAAACTGAACTTTTTGTATTTTTCCTCTGACATCCGACTTACGAAATTTCTTAAAATGGAACCTTTGGAATCTTGAGATTTTCTGTTTATAAGCAATATTGTTCGCCAAGTCCGTGCAAACTGGATGCTCGCTTTTTATCCGTTCTCGGCGAAAGCAGTTGTGACATCGCTCCGTCACATTTTCTGTTTTTAAGCAGTATTTTTTTTAGTACATCCAAGTAGATCCAAATCAACCTGAGTTCAAGTCCAGCTCATGCCGGCTTTCTCTCCGGCTGTACGTGGGAAGGCCTCTCGGCAACCTACGGATGGTCGTGGGTTTCCCCAGGGCTGTGCCCGGTTTCCTCCCACCAAAATGCTGACCGCCGTCGTAGAAGTGAAATATTCCTGAGTACGGCGTGAAAGACCAATCAAATAAATAAATAATTACAAAATTTAATATATGGACGAAAATGATTGGGCATTTGCCATATATGAATGTAGAAGGCCGTTCGGAAAAGTCCGTGCGAACTGGACGCTTGTTTTTTTTTTCCTTTCTTAGGAAAGCAGCTGTGACCTCGTAACGTCACAGAAAGACTGATCATATATTACCAGTGGATGACCTATTAGCAACAATATTGATTATGATGGGTCATATATGCGTGTTCTTGACTGACATTTCTGAAAACAGAACACCTTATAAGGTTAACTGTGGTTGTGAACATTCATGGGAGCACTATACTCGTGGAATTCATGGAACTATATGCATATGTATGGTCCCAAATCGATTTCATATGTACGGTTTGTAGCTTTGAAATAAAATCAAATCACTCTAGACACCGTGCGATTTGTTTGTGAACTTGTGCATGTTGATGCGACACCTATCGCCCCATGCAGACAGGGATTAGGACTTCATCATTGTGTTGTCAGCTTAACAAAAATTTAAATTATAGACAAGCTATAATGATTTTTAAGTGTGGACAAATTATCGTTTCATAATGTTTAATTCTTGATCAGCGCTCCCTTTGGAAAAGTGGTTTCCCCTGTGGGAGTGATCTCCTCTTTTTGGGGGGGGGGAGCTGACTGAGTTCTGATAACCTCTATGCACCATCACTTGTGATCATCACACAGCAGGGACCACCCCAATGGTGATCTTAGCATATAGAAGACAGCATGGTTTCATTGCGGGCTTTCCAAAATTTTCTCTCCGGGAGGCAAGACGTGGTTTTGGGTGAAAGAAATTTTCCACTCTCCTCTCTCTTGGGGGCGTGATGGTTTAAATTTTTGTCTTCAGTTTGCTTCTTTTTTAGCCCCTACCTTTTTCGGATTCTAACTTCATTTCATTTCTAAGTTTTAAAATACAAAATTCATTTCTATTTTTATTTCCCTGTAACTAAAGTCGTAATAAATTTGTCATTTTAAAGAAATGACCTTATTACACAGTGAAATTGTTGTGGCATACATATATGAGTGGCGGATACACATCAGGGGAAAACCACGTTGTAGACACTTATCTCCTCATTACAACCTAACAAGGGTGAAAGCTGGATTCAAACGATATTGAGTTCAAGCCCAGCTCATGATGACTTCCTCTCCAGTCGTACGTGGGAAGGTTTTCCAGCAACCTGCGGATGGTCGTGGGTTTTACCCCGGCTCTGCCCGGTTTCCTCCCACCAAAATGTAGGCCGCCGTCGTATAAGTGAAATGTTCTTGAGTACGGCGTAAAACCCCAATCAAATAAATAAATAAATAAATCGACAGACGTGATGATCACAGGTTTCCGTTGCTTAAAAGAAGCTATTTCAACGTTTCCATTAACCCCTTCCTTTATTTTCTGAAAAACTGCATAGGATAAGATCTAAGAAGTTGGTTCCACTAGGGTACTAAGCATCCCGAGGCCTGCCCCAGGGAACACGAAGCGATCTTAGTCTAAATTTCAATCATTAAACTTGGTATGTACCTTTCCGTTATTTTATCTGAAATTTGTTTCACAATGACTTACTAACAAATTTACTTTCTCAAGCAATATTTAACCTTGTTACGTAAGAAATAGCAATTTTAAACTCAACTGAAATTTTCAAAGATGGCTACGTGATCCTGAGCCTGATCCCTTTGCACTGTTTTAATGCCATGATATACAAAATGTGATCACATGTACAACACAAAATGCTGAATATTTCTTGACCAGTCATGTCTATGAAATTGTAACTATCAACTCTGTACACTTCTGTCTAAGCCTTGGTGCCGGGGATATATGCGTTACTACTTTTAAGTATATACAAGTATGAACAGTAGTTCATGAAGGTTGGCAGGTGGCCGGATTTCGTCAGTATGCGTGTGATCATTTGACAATGTTCGGGGTTCAACATCGTTCAACATCGTACTTAACCATTTTCAAACATAAACTCATACGAGGTGTGTGTGCATATGCTGTTTCTTCTTGTGGCAGGTAGAGTCCCTGCCACCAATATGCTGTTGCAACTGAAGCATCGTACCGATGACACCCCACCCAGTCACATTGTACTGGCACCTGTTCAATCATTCCTGTCTAACGTCTAAGTACTGACTGAGACAGCAACAAGCACCTTAGGTATGACACTACACTGTTCTGTGCCATGTTATGTCCACGTATAAGAGTGGAATGCAGCAGAATGGAGTGGCTGCGGAAGACTTTCACTGCCAGCTTATCTGTGCCGAATGATCCCGAACAAGGTGCTAAATTCCAGGTTAACTAGAGCCGCGACGATGACGGCGTACCAGGAGTTAATGTCGCTGACGTCACCCTGGGGATTTGTCGACGAGGTGCTCTATTTGTTCATGTACGCTACTCTTCACTGATTCCCTGCTGCCTTAATTATGGAACAAACCTGCTCTTTGTGACCGAAATGGAAACAACTACGTTAACTGGGTTTATGTCTGAATGCAAAATGCACCCAGTAACCTTTTCAATTAAGTCTTGACCATGCGCCATGGTAGATGAGGACTCAGCTAAAACACTCAGTACGGGACTATATATGTAAATATGAAATTTGATATACATGTACAGCTAAATCCCAATGATAATGCAGCATACATGAATCATAAAAATCAAATTACATACATCTCTTAGCACGATCAAGCATCGAGGAATACATCTTATGAAATCATACTTGCGCCACAGTCAAACTATATGTATTCAAAAAATTAATCTATTTTGATTAATAATTTTGACAGAAAGTCTGTTGTCTGAGTGATGCTACCATGTATTCTGTTATTATAACATAATATTCTGTCATATTCAACATAATATCCTGTTAGTCTAATAGAATGTTTATCTTGAATAAATAGAATATGTGTGTTATATTTAACATTGCAATCTAGCTGCTACAATAGCAGAATACATTCTATAGCATCATTCAGACAACAGACTTCCTTAACAGAACAACAGAATTAAAAGATTCATTTTTTGAGAATAATTAACATATTAATACAATCGTTAACATGAAATCATACTATAATATATATTAAACAATTTAATTATATATATATATATAGCAACCGAACGCTATATAGTTATCATACAAAATGTAGGCTACTGTATAAGACATGTGCAAAGAACTGGTAAACTTTTAAATATGAAACACATTTAAGACTGTAAAATTGACAGGTGCCACGGTGTAATGCATGTTTACAATGACGATCATGTCATGGAGATAGTTCACATATATCTATGATAGCTACTGTATTTACAAACACACATCTCGCAAGTAATTTTGGCTATTCAGGTAAACTACTTTCTTGTTTTAGAAATACATGTATAATTCTTACAATCCGTTATCTCGTCACTATTTACAATTTTTTAATAAAACAGTCCATGTTTATGGTATTGAATTACACTGCTGATGTAAGGAGATTTTATTAATGCCCCAGTAATGAAAAAAATACACTTGACCATGCGCAAGAATCTACGGGTGATGCATGCAAAGCACTCAAAAATATATTTCCATTTCCACTGATAATCTTGACAAATTAGACTAGTATTGTGGAAACTCCAACAAAAGTTCCAAGGCGATGCATGGTGGACAAAACGGGAAGAACACCAATTCATCTAACCTGAATGTACCGAAGTGTTTCATAATTCAACAAACACTTCTGACGAAATTGTTATGCTACCAATATAATGCAGAGAGATGTTGAACTTGCATGGATAAACAAACTGCATGGGTGATCACTGGGTCGAAAAACTTACTTGATCAATGTGGTTATGTATAGTCCTATGTTGTCAGGTATCCACAGACTGGAATCTTGGTGGCTGTCAATCTGACAATGGCAAGAACACACAACCACCTACAAGATTTAATAGCAAATTTTCCTGTTTTCACTTGCGGACCGTATATATACATGTTAGTTGTCATAGTTTTACTGTATCCCAATTTCGATGCGCCTTGGGTACATTCAAAACCTCCTCGCAAAAACTGAATACACATAAATCGGTTTATATGTGAACAACAGGGAAGAACAATTTTGAAGCCGGGATTAATCTTTATGAATCCATGAATCTTTGGGTTGAATTAATAGAATATGTGAGTAATATTTAACAGAACAATCTGCTACGATAATAGAATACATTCTAGCATCACTCATACAACTGACTTTCTGTTAAAATGAACAGATTGATTTTTTTTAATGTATCAGTAATGAGAAACTGCTTATGTTTGTCGAAAATCTTTTGTTGAAGCACATTAACATGGTACGTACATGTTCAAGCACATTAACATGGTACGTATATGTTCAAGCACATTAACATGGTACGTATATGTTCAAGCACATTAACATGGTACGTATATGTTCAAGCACATTAACATGGTACGTATATGTTCAAGCACATTAACATGGTACGTATATGTTCAAGCACATTAACATGGTACGTATATGTTCAAGCACATTAACATGGTACGTATATGTTCAAGCACATTAACATGGTACGTATATATAGTGTTGTATAATCCTGCATAGTGACCTGTTTACCTACAAGTCCGCCGTGATATAGAAGAAGTTATATTTTATTGTTTTATATACTCATGGGCAACTGACGAACCGACAGGCAGAAAGGTTGATTTACAGAGCTACTTGTGGTCGCAGCTAAAAATATGAAGACCGTGCTTGCAACGGTTACAACTAAAGATGATGTAACCAGCAAAAACTTATAGGCATACATGTTAAAATAAAAACGGTTATTTGACCACTCTAGTAGAGATGTAAATGTTTTCTATAAAACACCAATGTCTTGGAAAACCACTTTGGAAATGATTTATTGAAAACGTCAGTGTTATTAAATTGATGCCAGCCTATGTTTTCACAAAAACGTATACATGTAAAGCGTTCATGGATAAGACGTCTGCGTTTAAATAAGAACAGTAGACCGTTTGCACATTAATGCGTGTGTTTTTATAAATACATGCAATGCATTCTTTAAATTCAGCTCATTATCAACGACACATCCATAGTTTTCCACACGATTGCACTCATACATGTATGCGTTTTTAATGCAGCAGTCAATTACCACTGTACATACTTTATTCAAAAACATGCATGGTATGACGTCACTTGTTACTATTAGCATATGGTAATAAAAAGCTTATGGTAGCGTAGAATCCAATGTTTAAAATACATGTGCATGCCTACATAGCTGAGTCCATTTAACTATGTATTTATTTTAAGTGAGAACGAGGGAGTGGGGGAAGGGGCTATACACCTTCTCTTTTTTAAGGTATCCATTTAACCGTCAACAGTTAACCTAAGACTTTAAAAAAGGAAGTTGGTTAGCGCGCTATAGCACAGCGTAATAACCCAGGAGTCTCTCACCAATGCAATCGCTGTGAGTTCAAGCCCAGCTCATGCTGGGAAGGTCTCTCAGCAACCTGCGGATGGTCGTGGGTTTCCTCCGAACTCTGCCCGGTTTCCTCCCACCATAATGCTGGCCGCCGTCGTATAAGTGAAATATTCTGAGTACGGCGTAAAACACCAATCAAATAAATAAATTAATAAAGAAGGAAGTTGTAACTTCGTTTGGCGTTCAGCATGAAGGGGTTTGGCAGGTATCAGTATAATGGCTCGGGTGGTGTGGCTTACTTGCCTGCGGTAAGGCGTCTCAGTGATGCAGCACTAGATAAAAGAGCGGTGGAAATCCGTCCTGCAACAAGGGGGCACATCACATGCACTCTAAGGATTTTTTCGTCGTCATATGATTTAAAATTGTTAAGTACGACGTTAAACCCCAAGCACTCACTCACTCACTCACTCCGTGGAGAGTGTTTACTCAGCGGCGGGGAGGTGTTGTTCCGGAAGTATATATATATATATATATATATATATATATATATATATATATATATATATATATATATATATATATATATATATATATATATATATATATATATATCCCGATTGGTTTACATATAACATTGTACAATTTGTTGTGGCTTTGACAGAACTAAACAATTAAGTCCAATGTCTGAAAATAATATACAGGTCAGAGTACTGTATCACACAAACGTCCTATATTTAATTACTGCCTGTATGACCTTATTTGTGTCTCTGCATATTGGCCTATGCATGCCTATTACGCACACATAAAGGGAATTTATTCAAAACATGTTGGAAGATTTAACAAAACAAAAAGATATAGGCCTAAATAGTCTGAATGCTGTTACATGCTATTCAATGTAATTGTTATAAATATAGGCTCTGTTATAGGCTGTGTACGTCAGATATGCTCTGCATTGTAAGAATGCCTGGGGATATATATACCTGTTCTTCGAGTTTTCATGCACATTACTATTATTTCCGACATTTCGGTTAATAGTACATGCCTTTCTTCATGCCACGTTTCCGCACGCGAAATTTATTCGCTTGAGTATTGGCCTGTGGATATAAACGCGTTATCCACACGATTCTCTCAAATGCTTGTAACTGTTTATTATTTCTAAAGAATGTTAATATCTTGACAATATATATTCAAAAGTTTTGGCCTATAAAGGGCATATATGGTTAACATATATATAGACCTATACCAGGGGTTAATTCTGCGAGAGTGGCCGCCGTCGTATAAGTGAAATATTCTTGAGTACGGCGTAAAACATTAGAAAGATCAGCATGCGCCGAAATTCGGCCAAATCGGCTCATTCGTTAATGCCTTGTGCTGCAATGAAAGAGAGTGTAGGAAATGTGTTGCATTTGTCTATGCTTGAGGGGTTTAATGAGCATCCAGTATGCAAGCTTTGTAAACCTTTTGATTTAGAATATGGTTTCCAGTTATCTGCCCTTCCTAATAGAAGTCTTTCTTGTTTTGGGATAAAAAAAAGAATGTCGCAGACAGAACTGCGTCCCTGTGACCTTACATTTATCACATCCATTATCAGCGATGAACTTACCTGGGCAGCGATTAATCAGGTCACTGGGGAGAGCGAAATCGGTGAGGGGAGTTGAACTGGGGCCAGGACCCTTTGCGGACTTGATGGCCAGCTGTCACGGCTGGCTGGTTGGCTGACGATTCCTGCACAAAACATCTGTCAGGCTGGGAAGTGCACTGACGACTGTTGTCCGCCAGGCAAACCGCAAACGAACAACGTATAACAATCGACCCCCAGGAAAACTGTAGCTCCTGTAACACGTCTGAGACGTGGAAATTATTACCGATGTCATCGCCAACTGAGGTAGGTATAGTTATTTTGTTCGTTGCACACACATTGTTTCCAGGTGAACGTAACTGATGCGCTTGAATGAATCTGAATGTTATTGTTGAATGGCAGGCCTGCTGACACTAGTGTGGCCGCACGCTTTGCGAAATTGCGTTGCGTGCATTAAAATCTAGGTTAATGTCCTCGTAACCCATATTTCAAGGATTTTAGTCTGGAAGTTATGTCTAATTAGATCATTTATTTTCTAAAACATGATGATGTATTTATATATTTATAGGCGATGAGTGACTGCTGCTGTGCACAAGTAGTTTAGGCATGTTAGGTCTTTGTTGTCAGCCTCCTGTACCAAAGTATTAATTCACTCCCAAATTAAAATATTTGGCTGACCCATGAGTTTTGACTGAAAGTTGTGATCCATGGCCCTCTCTGTCTGCAAGACCACTAAATTAGTTACACTATTCCTGTATTAAGGAGGTTGTGTTTTTGTATTTTGCTCTTGTTGCAACATGTCCATTTTCCTGGGGTAAGATAGTTGCAGATTGTAACTCTGAATTTGAAGAGTTAGGAGAGTTCGGGGAGAAACTGCTTGTAATGTGTTGAATGAATCAAACTTCAGTTGGGTAAATCCATGTCAACCAAGTGGTTCCCATAATCAACTAACCTGTTCTGAGTCTTGCAGAACCAAAAGCGATCCATGACAACTGCACAAACTCACTAAATAAAAACATTTTCAGACATTACACCCACTGTGGCCGTAAGCTGCCTGTGACGAATTTTATGACTTGCGGGAACAAACGAGACGGAATCGATTAAGGCCATCTGATGTCACGGGCAGATGGATGACTAGACTTGACTAGTGTTAATATAATGATTTCCACTAGTATTGTCTCCCTTGAACGACCTCATGTTTTTTCTGCCATGTTTTTTTCTTTGGTGGTGGCCACAGTGGGTGTAGTGTCAGAAAATAATCTTTTTTGGTTCTGCAAAACTCAAAACAGGTTAGTTGATTATCGGGATCACTCGGTTGATGTGGATTTATGCTAGGAAAGTTTTAATGCGCGTGTGAAGAAGCAGTAAATATATATGTGGCTTACCATCGATCCGACACATTGGAAGCATTTTCCCCGCCGCAACTCTCCAACACTTCGTGTTGGTCATTACATTCCACAATAAGGGGTAAAACATCACATTGTGGGGCATCTTTACAATGGTTACTGGAATCTGAATCTCGTATAGTAAGTGTCTCCTTCTCCATTTCATCTTCACTTCCTCCGTTTGTCACATGAGACCAACAGTAGCATCAAACGCCACATTTGGATTCTGGTAATACAACTGTCGCAAATATGTAACTCCAATTCACATGGCGCGCAAGGAGATTACGACATGACATTTCATTCTGTACTTGAATCAGATTTACATTTTTGCAACTGGGAAGTGACCAAAGTGAAAGTCAATCGTTTAGGTATTAAACAAGTGGAGTTTTAGTGATGTGCATATGTAAGTGTGGATTTGCATCATTGAGAGTGAAATATTCCACGTTGCCTTGCAGTTGAGGTGGCAGTCAGTTTATTTATTGCATAAGATAATATACATGTCGCCTTCTGATGCTAGTGATGATACTGATGATAGCCATCACCAAAAATGTCATGCTTGCAAAGGGTTTGTATTTTGAACTAAGCGTCTGATTTAATAATTATGGGTTTTTATGGATAGCACAGAATAAAAGCCATAGACATTATGCACATTCACAAACGTTTATGATATTTATATTCAACTTGACTACATTCACTGGCAGAGTCTGCACTGTTGAGTTCATTTTCAGCAATATTTAAGTTGCTGGGGTGATCTGTTGTATGAATTTTTCGTACAACATTTCCACAGAACTTTAGTGGAAGAATGGCATGATGTCCAGTTGTATGTTATGCACGCAGTTGCTAAAACGCACAGATCCAGATCTGCACATGATTGCATATTTTTCAGATAAAGTGAAAAACATTAATTGTCCAACTGATTTTATCCACAAATTAAAATTGAGCTATAGACATGCAAAGAAACACACTGGAGGTAGACCAGAAATCATTATTACATGTTTAAAAATTTGAAAAGTTGGAAAATACAGCATGGGATAATTCTCAACCAGTCAACAGGTTGTGTCTAAGGGATTTGTCACATTTGTGGTACTTTATTCTGTTCACAAAGATAAGCCTGTAGCCCTTCAGAATGTTGGGAATTCCCCAGCTCTGGTTATAAACTATGTACAGTGGTGGTAACTATTTAGCCAAGATAAATTTTTTGCAGACATGGTTGATTTCACACCGTCCAGGTAACCAGTGTATGCCATTTCTCAGTTGCTGAGGCGAGATCTCTCGATTTGCCAGAAGTCATGCACAATGCTGGCTGAGAGCATACATCAAATATGGCAGTTTGGCAGGAGAAATGATCACCTGTTGAACTTATTAGGATCGCAGATTAGTGATCTATGCTAGACGTAAAATAAATGCAAAATATATTTAGTTTAAAGGAGAAGAAAACTTAAAAAACATGACACTATAGGCTGACAAGAGCACATTTTTTTCTATCAGGTGGTGCCTGCTGCATAATTTTGCGATATTTCCTCGCCATACACGTAAAACCTGAATACGGCAAAGCTGGCATAAATCGGTGAGTCCATCGCGTCCTCCATCTTTAACACCCAGTAATTTATGCTGGGGGTGTGTTGCCTCTCAACCAGGAAGAGTCGTTAAAAATGCCAGCTTGTTCGTGTAAACTCGGAACCTATGTCCAACATTCCGCTTAAGCGGAAAACGAACTGTACTGTTTGCTACCTTCTGGGAAGAAGAGTTCTAGCGAAAATGTACGAACTGCACTTTGGCGGTTTCCGATGGCAATTCTCCTCCTAACACAGAAGACTTTAGGACTAGTTCTTGGAGTCGCCCTCAGCGGATGTTGATGTGGACCTTATTTATAATTTATCACCTTGAGGTCAATTTTTTTTATGACATGCACGTGCAAGGAAATGCATACCCTTTTCAATGGCATTAGATTGACATTTAAATTTTCTTCTCCTTTAATTGTCACTGTGCCCATAGCATCTGCAAGCTTGATACTTATAGTTCTATCATTTGGGTTTGGCCACAGTGTAACAAGTTACTCTATACTTTTATGGTTTTCATTTGTTTGCTTAATCAAAGGAATCAAGGCAACATTGGAAGTAGCATGTATACACATTTTTAGTTTATCGCCAGCTAACTTTAAATATTGCTTGTAGTCATATTATCAGAGCATGTTTCTAATAAGACCAGTTTACCAGATATAAACAAATGAAGGAGGCTCAGTGTGTTCATAAATAACATCCAAAGTATTCATACAGTATTAATATAATCATAATGCCAGTTCAACAGTCACAGCTTAAATATGTGCTTTTAAACTTTGCGAGAAATTTGGTGTGTTTTTTTTTTATTTTTTCATCTCTTTATTTATGCGGCTTGATCTATTAGAATTATTACGCTGTGGTATGGTGTATTTCTGGACATGATATGGTATTAACCTGTTAACCAGAGATACAGAGATGCTTAATGTACATACAAACCATTTATTGATTTTCTTTTTATGAGTTAAGAGAGAATATTTCTGTACTGCTGGGAAAGACTATATGTGCTGGTTATTGTAATGATCATTCTTGGACATTTTACACGGTTTTTGATACACGTGTAGGACTTCATTATACTTGCACATCTCCCACCATAATGCTGACTGCCGTGAAATATAAGTGAAATATTCTTGGATACTGCATAAAACCCCAATCAAATAAGTGCAGTAAGTATTTAGTTACTTACATGAGTGTTCCATAAGTAGACATGCTAAAGGTGCGCAGGTATTGCCCTGTGTCACCATCATGGAAGACTTTAGTAAACAGTAACATCATGTATGTGTATAACCTATTTGGCCAGCTTGATTGTACATATACATTCCCGTACACAGTTTGGAATTGGGCATGTAAAAGTCGGAAAATAATTAAAAAAGTGTTTTTGACATCAAGTTGCATGGTGATTGGATTAAGCAATTTCCAACCACGCTTCAGCCATTCTTTGTGAAAAAAGCATGTGCTATGTTACATCATGCATTATGTGAACGTTATAGAACGCGGTCCATATTTATCAAGCGACAAGTCATAAATTGCGAGTGTTTAAAAAACCAAACTCAGTACAGGAGGGAACTCAAATTGTGGTTGGTACATTGTTCCGCAGTAAAGAATCAGCGAACAAACTTTAAACTTCACAGATTAAAACATTTTATGTGTTGGTGTGTTTGAATCATTGACTTAAGTTATAAAACACTTGATAAATATGGTCCTTGTCCCTGATGCTGTGTGCGTAGCTCATAACAACATGACCAGGGCTAATGCATTTTTCCTAGACTACAGCCACTTGTTTATTCGGTGACAGTTTGCACCATATAGTTACCAAGACTTTGTGTCCTGTTAGAATGATATCTACCCTATTTCTTATAATTCTTTTTAACCAATATACATGTAATTGTAGCAGGGATATTTACTATCTCTTTTCTAACATGGTTACACCATCTAATGAACAACATACTCCTTTACATTTACGAAAAGCTATGAAAGAAATGTAATATTCTGCTTTTAGCACTACCAATATCTGTCCCAAAAATTAGAAGAATTAGGGTAAACTGCAAACAAGTTAAATACACTGTGTGGTAAGAGAGTGGGGCCTGCCTTTGTGTGTACATGTGGCAGGGAAGTTGGGGGGCCAGCCAGAAATAGTGGAGGGGTATACACACATGTGGTTCATAACCTTACCTAGATTTAATGAGGTTACTAAAATATTAGTCATTGAGTGAGCAGAGAAAATAAATATATCCATGTAAAGCTGTGTCCACAGACAGTTGGCAGCATTCTTCATACTGGATGGTGTTGATGTTACCAGATTGCTCAACTAGAATATTTTTTGTTGAAACATTGTTACAAGGTAATTTTAACCTACAGCTTTTGAGAACTACTGTGCTGTTAGTGTTTAAAAGCTTGTGCAACTATCTTTGGGGATAAGCTTGTCAAGTATCTGTCAGCAGTATTAGAAAATAACAAAACATATTTAAAGGAGAAGACAGCACCTGGCTTAAACATATTTCAGTTGAAAGCAGAATTCTTAAGCTTCCTAAAAAGTATCATACCTTCTTATTTTAATGAGACTTCACTCTGTTGTAGAGCAGAATGTCAAAACTGCACAAATGTTGGGTGTAAATCGAGGCAGATATCTTGAGAATTTTATCCAATCAAACCCGTTGCTATCAGATTGCGCGGCCTAAGCTGTGATATAGCCTTTACCCATTCACTCCATGAAGTGACATGATAACACAGGACTACTGCATAAAACATCATTTTGAGATCGTTTCCAACAATTAAGTCTGACATAGCCGAGGGGCCATTTCACAAATTGTTGTGGGACAGGTCTGTATCATTTACGGATCACCACAGACATAAAATTAGTTGATTTACAAGCCGTAAAATATACAACAACGGTGTCACAAATTCTGTCGGACAGTAGTATACCCTCTCAGCCCAAACTGCATTCGTCTCAGTAGTAGATCCAAGGCCTACTTAGACACGCTGTTCAAATTATACATCGTCGTCATATGACTGAAAAATTGTTAAGTAAGGCATTAAACCCCAAGCACTCACTCAAATTATACAAATCCATTTTTTGTCGTTCATTTTACCGATTAGTCAGCAGTGTCTAAATAACAAATATCAGTCAGTGAAAAATTCATTAGGGATGCCAAAGGTTGATGGGAATGAGAAGGCGGCATCTTACCAGACAGTGCCTAAAATTATTTAAATGTGATGATGTAATATGTTTTTCTAAGTTTTGGGGAATTGACGATTTTAAATTTTGCTCCTTTGTGTTCCTTGATGTTTTGTCGACCATGGCAAAATGGTACATTAGGAACAGGTGATGTCACAGTGGAACAGATGCCTTCTCGGGATTTGATCAATTTTAATAACTTTCTATAACCCGAGAATGCAGCTGTTACCTCAGACCTCACATAAACACTGTTTCACTGTATATGTGATACCACATTGTCGTCGTAAGAATTGCAGATTAAAAATTGGTATATAGAGTTACATGTACAAAGATCATCAGAAAAGAGTGGCTGTGTCCATTTACATCTGTTTCCACTTCTGAAAGTTATAGTTATATTCTCTGCCTTGTCTTCTAGCATGTGTATGGTAAGTTAAGGTGATACTTCTTCAAACCATAGCAAACCCTACCTGTTGTTTTCATAAATGTGTAGTGTTCCCATGTGGATGTGGTGAGGTCAGATTTATGTGCTATGCTTTGTGAGAACAGTGCCCACTTGCAACTAAGCCCTGTTTAACTTAAGGGCACGTAACTACCATGGCAACATAATGCGTACAGTGCTGGTAGCCATGGAAGTTATGTGTTCTTAACGTTAAGAGGGTTTGTGCAAGTGGGCCCAGATTTATCTGCTTTGCTTTGTGAGGACTGATGTATCTGCTATGCTTTGTGAGATAAGATTTATCTGCTCTGCTTTTATAGGTCAGATTTATCTGCTATGCTTTGTGAGAACAGATTTATCTGCTATATGTTTTGTGAGATCAGATTTATCTGCTATTATTGTGTGAGATCAAATTTATCTGCTATGGTTTGTGAGGTCAGAATTATCTACAACAATGCTTTGTGAAATCAGATTTATTGTGTATGCTTTGTGAGGTCAGATTTATCTTGCATACTTTGAGGTCAGAGGCTTGTGTGCCTTGTGAGGTCAGAGACTTGTTTGCCTTGTGAGGTCATAGACTTGTAATGTTGTATGCCTTGTATGCCTTGTGAGGTCAGAGACTTGTATACGTTGTGAGATCACATTTATCTTATATGCTTTGAGAGGTCAGATTTGTCTTGTTTGCTTTATGTGATCAGATTTATATTGTATACTTTGTGAGTTAGATTTGACTTGTATGGCATATATACCAGAATGAAGGGCTGTTTGCATTTAGAATTGCCTGTGAACTTTATATACACATATCACAGTACATTATAATAATTTTTGTTATATCCAGCTCTGTCATGATAAAAAATAATGTTAAAAAAACATAAAAAGTAAGATTGAAATCTAGACCCAGAATGTTAACAAAGGATACTGACATGTATATACCTTTGTATGCCGTATAATTGTTTAAATGTTATGTGATAAAGGTGAGTGTGGGACAGATGAGCATGCTTGTATGCACAGAGGGTTGAAGCATGGACGTGCTATGTCAGTTATTACCAAACTGCCATATGTCGGTGGTTCTGTCTGGACACTTCAGTTTCCTTCACCAATAAACGTCATAAAATTTACTACCATAATTGTATACCTGTACCATCAAAAAGGTTAAAAACTTTTGAATATGGAGTTTGGCATGGAACAACAATCAAATAAGCCTGGGAAGAGAAATGTACTTTTTAGAATAAATAAATAAATAAATGGAACAACAATCAAATAAGCCTGGGAAGAGAAATGTACTGTACTAAATAAATAAATAAATAGATAAATAAATAAATAAATACATATTTAAATACATACATGTACGTACGTATGCATAACAATAAAGTCTGCATATTTTTGTGTTCACTGTACCTTTTGCAGAATATTTCAGATCCCACTAATTTAATTGCCTACATGATGTACATTATTCTATTTTGTGTATTTTAATACTGGACTGGGATGTGTATGTTATGAATACTGAGTTTTTTATTCCATTCTTGAATAAAACAAAGTAACAATGTATAAATGATTTTGGATTCCATCCTCCTGTACTTGTCACACATGTACTTGAAGGTCATGGCGGGCCTCAAGGTCAAATATCAGTTGTGTGCACGTCTTCAACATTATGTCATCATAACACTTCACTTGATGGTGACACACTTCTTGATGATGATACACTTGATGATTAGATAATCCAACTTGTCTTGATGATAACACACTTGACAATGGCATGCTTAATGATGACATCATCTCACTTCTGTGGTACTTGATGCTGCACTACTTAGCATTGAGCACTAAGAGGTTAGAGCAAAAAACAGGACTGGTTGGCCAGGTGTCAGTATAATGTGACTGGGCGGGGTGTCATGTCTAATGTCGTGGGCATGATGCTTCAGTAGCAGCAATAATTTTGCTTGCCCTGCCACAAGAGTTAGTGAGTGAGTGCTTGGGGTTTAACGTCATGCTAAACAATTTTTTTACCCTGGATCCACTGCTCCCAAAGCGGACCCCTGCCACAAGAAGACACAATGTATGTACACTCACCTAATGACTCCTCCTCATCATATGACTGAAAAGTTGTGAAGTATAACAGTTAACCCCAAGCATACATACATACATACATTCTCTTGATGATACTACAGTGCTCAGTGACGTAATTATTAATGATGGCACTTCTTCATGATGACACAGTCCATGGCAGCTCTTTATGATGACATATCCCTTGATCACAGCGCACTTCTTGATAATGCCAGACCTGATTATGACACACTTTTTGATAATGATAACATTTCTTGATGATGACAACATTTGATGACATTTCTTTTTAAACATAGACAAAAAGCAAAGGCAGATTTGGAGTTGCTGGCTTGAAATACATTGGTACACTTCAGAGTTATGTGAAAATTCAAAACTTCTTTGGACTCCATGTACATGTAATTGATCAATGGTGAGCTTCTACAGATTTTAATTTATTTTTTCAAACGTCATGTGATTATGTCCATTGGTTCTTGAGAAGAAATGTTTAAATGTTTTCCTTTAAATCCAATATGGCCACCAAACTAATTGACCTACATAAAAGAACAAACTTCAAACTCTTAAAAATAATGTCTGCAACAATTTTGCTGTCAAATTTCAAACAGCCATGATTTGCAGTATTCCCAATCTGAAAAAAGCCAAAGTCAGAGACCAAAACGAATATTGTTTAGTATTCCAAGTAAGAACAAAAGGCTTCCAGCATGAAATATGATGTAGGAGAGCCTGTAGATTGATGTACATGTACCACATGTACCACTAATTTCTAAACATGATTCAGAGAACATAATACATAACTAATTACTTAACCATTGCTAATGGTTATGTGGACGATAAAGGAAAGTGAAGTTTCTTTTATTCTTACCACGTGTTGAGAACAGGCACAGCTTGACAGCAGTGTAAATATCAGCACCAAAATGTCAAAGCTTGACAACCGTGTAAATATCAGCACCAGAACGTCACTGTTTTCAACTGAAGAAATGTGTATGTAAACTATATGTATGTCCCCGTGTCCTGATTGAAGGTAAGCATACTATAAAGATCTAGTACATGCCTCTGCATAAAACAGTCAGACTTAGACAAAGAAAGGAAACAGAGTTCACTAGTAATTAACTTGGTAAGATTTCTCTTTGGACAGATGAACTGGTAAATTTTGTGTTGAGATTTTTGTATTGTCCTATAAACATGCTTGCGCATGAAAATGTCCTGTATATTAAACAAGGACAAATGAATATATACCTGTACAGGTCTGTATTTATTACAACTTAGATTAAGTTGGAAAGACATTGAGAGTGCAAACATCGATGGGTGAGTTCGCAAATACATTTGTGGTACAGTATTGTGGACAAAGGTTCAAACTTTTTGTAGTGTAAAAGAAATAAGTGTGTTTTGTTGGTGACTTCTCTGTGTTTTATTTCTTGACCTTTTGTGACATTTTCATGCATATCAAGCTGTTTATGCTGTCTTTACCATAGATAACTAATTAGATAGATCTATCCATAGGACATTTCTGAAGTGAGCTGTATATTTTGGAGATGTCTGATGTAATAATATTACTCATGTGGGTATGGCTGTATATTTTGGAGATGTCTGCTGTAATAATGTTTCTCATGTGAGTATAGCTGTATATTTGGAATTGTCTGATGTAATAATGTTGCTCATGTGAACATACAGTGTAGCTGTATCTTTGGAGTTGTCTGCTGTAATAATGTTTCTCATGTGAGTATAGCTGTATTTTTTGAGTAGTCTGATGTAATAATGTTGCTCATGTGAGTACAGCTGTTTTTTGTATGTGTTTTTTTGAGTTGTCTAATGTAATAATGTCGCTGTATATTTGGAATTGTCTGATGTAATAATGTTATTACAGAAACCCATAGATCACTTTACATTAGGAGCATTTCTGATCGAAAGTGAGTGAAAATTGATATCTGGTCTTCAGTTATCATCTTTGAGCTCATGCTGTTTGATCATTGCCACTACTTGTACATGAGGTGCTTATTATCCTGGGTACACATTTTAACAAAGATGATTTAAGGTACACGCTGTTTGTTTTAAAGTGAGCTTTAAGTGAGTATACATATATATACATATACATGTATATATATATATATATATATATATATATATATATATATATATATATATATACATACATGTATATATATATATTTATATATATATATATATATATATATATATATATATATATATATATATATATATATATATATATATACATGTTAGAGCCCCATGTGGCAGCATTGATTTCAGCAGAGATGGTTCGCTTTCCGGTGCTGCGCAATGACCCAGGAGCCTCTCACTTATGTGATCGCTCTCTAGCTTATGCTGATTTCCTCTCCGATCATACATGAGAAGGTCTGCCAGCAGTTGGCAGATCGCCAAGGGTTTCCCCCTGGCTCTGCCTGGATTCCTCCCACCATACATAAGGCTGGCCATATACATGTCAAATAAAGAAATAAAGAAAATATATACAGTACAAAGAATATATACCCTTGTAATACATGTTTTATTTTAAGCTAATCCACAACTGCAAATCTTACAGCTATGGTCATAATTTTCCCATTCTTGGCAAATATGATTGTGACAACATGCAAGATTAACTCATGCAACTTAAGTGGGGAGATCCAGTTGACCTAGTTTTAACAATATTAATTATAATTAATTCATATGCAAGTTCTTGAGTGACATTGTGAAAAGAGTCTTATCATGCATGTTGCAGAAAAGTGCCGAAAATACTTCTATTCAAGCCTACAGCATAAAGAACTACTTTATTAATTCCAGATATATGCGGTAGTACTGTACAAGTCAGGACAGTTTGGACCACAGCTGTTGAATGCTTTAAACTGTTATTTTCATTTGATATAGTTGTGTCTGGCAGCTTGAGGGCCGTACATACATGCACATGTGGTGTAGTGGTTATCAAGGTGCATACAACAGTATGTAACCTGACCCCCTTGAATACAATACATTCTTGTTGATAAGAGCAGACCCTTGACCCTCAGGAAACATAAACAGGGTTGTAACACACACAGCTCAAAGACAAATGTAGGTATATGCCTATAGCTACACTGGACAAGGCGTTCTTATGGATATACAGCTTCTTGGTTTATTAACACGATGTTTCAATGTAGTTACTAACGTTGATAATGATGATAACGATAAACGATGTTAGTAACTACATCAAAACATCGTTTTAATTAACCAGGAAGTTGTATATCCATAATAATGCCTTGTCCAGTGTACTTCATCCCAACTTCTAAATGCTACTCAAACAAGATACATGTATAGGGCTCAAAACAAAAGTAAGAAGCACAACAAAAGTATGGGATCAAAAGTACATGTAGTCCCTCGTTGAAGGTATTGTAGGAAAAACCATTTAGATATTATGAAAGGAAGATATGAAGAATAATGAGTTACCTTTAGGATCTGGGTTTATAGTCTGGCCACCTTGGTGTCAAAATGAATTAACATGAGTGTGGACAAAAAAATGAAATGATGTTGGAAGATCATGTACCTGAACTTAATTCTTCAGCATGCACCTGTGATGAATTGCCTGAAATCTTGTCCAAAAAGGTGCATTTTTAGAGGCAAATAAATGCCATGAAATATTTTGGTGCTGAAAATTTCAAGTACGATATCATTCTACTTTCCAAATAATCTTTAAAACCTACTTATTTAATTCCCCAAAGAACTCTTGAAACCAGTGCATGAATCTAGTTGAACTAATTATCTATTCGAAATTATCTAAAATTCGTATTCTAGTACAAGTTGAAGTTTAGAAATGAGCAAATTGTAATACAGATATATCCTATCACACCAGGGTGTGGTTAAAATCTGTTTGAAAAATTTTAGAAATATGTGAAATTGATCTGCATGTACATGACTGTATGGCCTCATACAAATACTTCAACACTGCATACAGGTAAAAATAACATACATGTACATGTATAAATGAGGTTGAATTGTATTTCGTCAATTATGTCAACATTTAGCTTCGTTAATACATGTGTGTGTGTGTATATGAGTATACAAGAGAGAGAATAAGAGAGAGAGAATTGGGGGGGGGGGGGAGGGGGGCATCTGTTAAGATATGTGTTAGAGCATCATTCTGGGGTATAATTATTAAGCATTTCTGTAAAACCTAGACATAGCGTAATATACAGTGACCATACATGTACACACCCAGACATAAATTGAGAACTTACAGGCCTACATGTGTATACTGGTAGTATCCAACATCTTTAAGGCTTAACGAAGTCGAACTTTCTTCTTGAACAGTTTTCAATTCTGTTTCATTTTATGTGTGTTTGAGTTTATGTTCGTTTCGTTCAGTTGGTTTGTGCGCCAGTGCAGCGTAATGACCCAGGAGACTCTCACTAGTGTGGTCGCTGTGAGTTCCAGTCCAGCTCACACTAATCAAATAGATAAATAAAATAATATTAAAGAAGATATCCATTGTGAAGCATTATCCATTCATACATGCATGTTACTTTGTAGGGCTGATCCCATTATGAGATGTACATTTTCTGGCTGGTAAAGAAGGGTGAAATTATTTGTGGAAGGAGGGAAATTTAGTATACATGTTAATTAATTCCTTATTATGTAATAAAATAGGAGCCCACTGAATTGCCTCCCTTATATCTCCTATCACTCCATGGTTGAATATGACTTAATTGGCACCTTCACTTTTAGCACACTGTTGTATATATGCATATTAACTATCAGTCTCCAACAAGTATACGTGTAAGTTAGGATGTTATCTTCATCCTAAGGACTGTCACATCACCCATAGTCTCCAGTCCACCACTAAGAGTAGACTGTTCCATTTTTGTTTTAGGGAGACAGTTTTTTGACCAATGGTAACATTGATAGGCCTCCACCGAATGGTAACATCCCCCCTTCTCCTGACACAGACACACCGACTACGGAGAGCGATACGCCAACCAGCCCGTGTGACGATTCCCCTACAGGTCATGAGAGACCAGAAGGTGAGACGAAACAGTCAGACAGCAGAAATCACCTCCAAGTTGCGAACGGCAAGTCCAGCAGCCTAGGCCATCGTAAGAGTCCCACCACACAAATTCTAAACTTCTATCGCAAGCACAAGTCCCCTGACATGGAGAAGGGCAAAGACCGAGCTGAGACCGCCAGTCTGGACGACAAAGCGCTGTTGTCATCGAGTGTGGGGTGTGTCATCAGTGGACACACCCAGCTTGGTGGGAAGAGGAGCCGCAGCATTGAAGACTGGCGTACCAAAAGTCGCAAGGTGAGTACGTACTGTACATAAGTGTGTATGATACTGAAAGGCAAGCGTAGACCTGTGTGGAAATATATGTAGGTTAAATTACATCTGTTTGTACACAAAAAGAAATTAACAATACATTTAAAACAAGCCAAATTGCCATCATACACTTGTACATGTTTCAGTGAAAAATTCAAGAGTATAGCCTTGTACAAATAAATAAAATAAAGAAAAGAAATTTGTCAATTTTCCTTTGGCATGTCCCACAGGAGTTAATCCCTTTGATAGTTCAGACCCCAGCAGTTTAACAGTTTAAAGCACGAAGATGAAAGCCAGACAAAATATTATAATAAACCATTAAAGACTTTTAAACCACTTTTTATAATTCTGTGTATGCCAGATTAAAAGAAAATGAAGAAAAAAATCCTGAAGTAAATCTCTAATTTTCACATACTGTATATTCGTTCAGCTGGTCTGGTTTAAGGAGTAAGACTTGAGATGTAAATTCAGGTGAACTATGATATTTGTCTGTGTACTCTCTTATCACAGAAGTGAGAAAATTCATCTGGAATGGCTACTGTACATTATAGATTCATTTCTCTGAATCATCAAAGGAAGAAAGTGTTTTGTCTTTATCCTTACATTGACTCTCTCTGGTTCATTGGCCATAACTTGTACCAATGTGGCCGTGCCACTTTAGTACTTGTGTACAGTTTTACAGGTGCAAGTAAATATTAGACTGGAGAGTTCGCACTGGTGGACCTTGATACCACCAGGAGCTTGTTAACTGGGGCAGTACCCCATTAAATGGTCAACCGTTCTGCACTTGGATGAAAAAATGTTTTAGTTATTGTGTGAGCCATCATTTTAGGAGGACAACAAAAATTATGATCTTGTGAAATCTTGTCAGAAGATGAATGTCAGAATCTGCCTTTGACATCAGATATAAAGCCATGTCCCCATGGTTTATTTATTCATTTTTGATAAGCATTTTGTGCTGTATTCAAGAATATTTCATTTACACAACAAAAATGAGGAGAGGAAAGTGGACAGAGCATGGAATAATGCCGCAGAGCCTAGTGAAATACCTGAGAAATATCCTGATGTAAAGCCATAGATATAAAGCCTGCAGGAAAATTTCAGGGTGATATTAATGTACTTAAAACCGTGTAAAGGAATGCAAGTAATAGCATTATCTGACCTTTGACACCCATTTCCACAGCTGGCAACATTATGTGTTTCATTAAACTTCAGCAACCATAATCAAAAATCTAAATGAAAATAAATGTTTTCAGATTTGCTTGGTTACTATATGTATATTCCTACTGAAAGCTCATCTGGTTTTATCAAAATGCATCAAAATCCATTATTCTCTTTTGAAGATGATTTTATGACAACTCTTCACATACATGTATATGCCTATTAAAGGACAATTTTAAGTGTCATAAATGTAACCAGCCAATCAGCATTGGTTTTGTATCCCTCATAAGTCCAGTATAATCCTAAAATCGCCAACTTTTATTCGATAGCATTTAAGAGCTATTTCAGTTATGACAAGTCAAAAGAGAAACTGCACTGAAGTTTAAGATCATTTGATAATGAAGTCTGTTTAATACAGAATGATTTACATTACATAAGACCATTGAATGGGTATAGATGTAACTGGTGAGTCTTCAAAAGCAAAGTATTTGGTACTTTTTGAACAGCTAGAGGTGACGGGAAAATGAATCAGGTAAATGTGACCTGAGGTAACGAACAACATCAAAAAACATTTGAAAGCATAGTGTCATTTATGTCTATCGGCAACCAGTTTCAGACAAAAGTGGAAGCCAACAAAGGAAATTGTTTCTGTATGTGATCAGAGAAGACTTGCTAACGAGGTGCTGATACTGCACAAACTGCAGGCATAACAAAGGCAAATAGTTGAATTGATTTATGTAATTATGCTAGCTTTGTTTATAGCCATACATGTATACTGTATAGAAATCAAATTTACATTAACCAGTAGCGAGAAATAAGCAAACATTTCGCCATTTCATGGGGGTAAAAGCTGTTACAATAATTAACATATAATAATTCTACATACATGTACTGGAAACTATTTGTTTATACACTGGCCAACCTCAGCCATGTCAGTGCTTCGGAGAGTTTTGTTTATAACTTGCTTCTGTGGAATTTATTAAATAGTCAAACTGTATAAAAAAGTTGGATTTATTTTATGTACATACATGTGGTTACATTTTTTTTAATATCACATTTCATTGAGGGTAAGGGACGTTAATTTAGATCCTCAGATCAAGTTTAAAACTCCCACGATCTGTGCACAACTAAGTTTTGCATTTTTAATGAATTTTGTCACTCTCTTTGGATCATTAGTTACAGTAAATTGACTGCCTCAAATATGTGACATTGTGATAAAAAAAGCCAGACAATTTTGTGCCGATTCATTTTGTGGTGGTCAGGCTCAGAATGCAGCTTGATCGTTGCTGCATTTTTTGTGTATTTAGCAAGGATACAAACTCTCTGAATTTGCTTAATATGATTTCATTCAATTTTCAAAAGACCTATATATAACTTTACAACACTGGGCTAACAAGAACAGCACATACACATAGATCCAGTGTAGAATAACCGGAAACCAGTCATTATCATGTGCTCCACTCAAGGTTTTAGCAGTCCTTTCATTGTCATCTAACTTGCACTGAAATATTCACTTCCTGTTTAGATAAGACTGACATTGATAGCAAGGCCTTTACGTATCACAAACCTGACACATGATTCTAACATGAACCATCATTTCAGGAGACCTATTTCATTTGTTAGATGTTAATGGGTAAACTGTGGATGCCATGACAGAGGTACATGTACATACCTTCTTAAGTTAGGATGTTGCGGGCTCACAATTCTCTTTGAAAGCCATACGGCATTTTTATGTCCAGCTGTGGATTTTTTCATCCAGATCTGTAATATGCTGTTGTTCTACACATTCAGGAGTGGTGTGTTTTTCCTGTCTTACATAGCCATACACTGGAAGAAAAAATAACTGAAATAAAGCTCAAATGTAGTACCTTCAGTGTATATAATATATTTTTTTTTTTGTATATATAGAATATATGAAAACTTGATCTTCTGAAGAGCAATCATCACATATATGTACATGTACTGTATATTTGTAGCACATGCAAATATAACAAATGCAACATGCACGTTGTTTGTAGTACTTGTACAACAAGTACTTTACCTGTACTTGTGCCACACATACTTTACAAGGACTTGTACTACATGTACCTATACCACATTTATCTACTTGACATGTACTTGGAGTGGCCCCTTCTCTGGGATTCCCTGGTACTTTCTTGTTTTTTCATGATTCTGTGATGTCCGATCTTAGGCTGGAGGTACCAGTATTGAAATGGATGACACAGAGAAGTTTTTGATTGGCCGAGTGGACGGTGTCTCCACCCAATCATTAACAAATGGTTGGGAGCTTAGACTCAGACATGTCCGTATCACCGAAGTCGCGCCCACCAATAGCAGTATTGTGGATGGTAAGATTTTCGTTTTTTGCTTGTTTTGTTTGTTGACTGACTGGTCTTAATAACACCAGGCTTAAGAATTTTTCATCTAACAAGCCTTGTGACAAAAAGCTGCATCGGAAAATAAATGGTGTTCTTTAGATATGTTTGACTTCAAAAACATGGTTCTACATTTTGTCATGGTTTTCATGTTTCGTCTACTGATGATGAGCAAAACTGGAAAGTTTCCATTGATATTTTGAGCTCAACTAAACATGATTGTACAGTCCGTCATGGTTTCATATTTCATTTACCAATGATGAGCAAAGCTGGAAAGTTTATTGATATTTTGAGCTCAAGTAAACATGATTGTACAGTGTGTCATGGTTTCATGTTTCAGCGGCAGATGATGAGCAAAGCTGGAAGGTCTCTATTGATATGTTCAGCTCAAGGAAACATGACAAAACTCAGGAGTACAAGAAACTCCCGCAGAGAATCAGGTAGGTCTACTAAAGTTAAACATGTAAGAGGAGCTCCTCAACAGCCACCCAATCTGTACAGCCTGGTGTATCCCCTTGATCACTCATATCCCCCACACAGTCAGTACATATCCTCCTCCCTGTTTGGTTTCTCCAGCGTGTACATATCCCTTGTGTCAAACCCCAAGCTTTGGCTTCCAAGAACAGTTTAAACAGTGTGACGGTCAACATTTGTTAAAGGGTAGTATCTTAAAAAGTACTTCATGAATTGAGCTCAGGTTTTGCATACACGTAGAGCAGAATAACATGTGGGAGATGTTTCATTGTTGATGCTCTGCTATGTGCATGTGTGTTAACAACTGTAAATGACATTTTCACATCCTTAAGGTAAATATTTATGTACTTTATGTATTGAGCTGAAGTTTGGCCTTTGTATGATGCCATTGTATGAGACAGATCCTCAACAGCATCTTTTGATGTGAACTACCTGGGTTTTGGATGTTTGATGTACCAATCTGTCAAAGTCAGTGCATGCCTTAACTGCCGAACACAGCAGCATTTGCCAGGCAAACCAGAAATGCGTCAAAATCAGTGAAGATGCTACAAATCTAAACCATTGAGCTACCATAAGCTACAGCAAGATTGGAGCCTGTGAGTTCATTGCTGTGGTGAGGCGAGGTTGAGGGGGGGGGGGAGGGGGTAGCGGGGGCCCTTGGCTGCTGAGTAGCTTCTATAAAAGATGCCTATCATGTCATGCTTGTACCTGTCACAACTTGTACACTGATCCATACTAGATTTGATCAGTGGTTGTGATTTGCCATGTTTATTGTTCTGTTTCTTGTGTTCACCCTCTGGCCGTACTACAAAGCCCAGAATGATTTGATCAGTGGTTGTGATTTGCCATGTTTTATTGTTCTGTTTCTTGTGTTCACCCTCTGGCCGTACTACAAAGCCCAGAATGATTTGATCAGTGGTTGTGATTTGCCATGTTTTATTGTTCTGTTTCTTGTGTTCACCCTCTGGCCGTACTACAAAGCTCAGAATGATTTGATCAGTGGTTGTGATTTGCCATGTTTTATTGTTCTGTTTCTTGTGTTCACCCTCTGGCCGTACTACAAAGCTCAGAATGATTTGATCAGTGCGTGTGATTTGCCATGTTTTATTGTTCTGTTTTCTGTGCTCACCCTTAGGTCATACTACCAAGCCCAGAATGATTTGATCAGTGGTTGTTACATGACATATTTATTGTTCTGATTCTTGTGCTCACCTTCAGGGCATACTACAAAGCCCAGAATGATTTGATCAGTGGTTGTGATTTGCCATGTTTTATTGTTGTGTTTCTTGTGCTTATTCTCAGGTCATACTACAAAGCCCAGAATGATTTGATCAATGGTTGTGATTTGCCATGTTTTATTGTTCTGTTTTTTGTGCTTATTCTCAGGTCATACTACAAAGCCCAGAATGATTTGATCAATGGTTGTGATTTGCCATGTTTTATTGTTCTGTTTTTTGTGCTTATTCTCGGGTCATACTACAAAGCCCAGAATGATTTGATCAGTGGTTGTGATTTGCCATATTTTATTGTTGTGTTTCTTGTGCTCCTTCTCAGGTCATACTACAAAGCCCAGAATGATTTGATCAGTGGTTGTGATTTGCCATGTTTTATTGTTCTGTTTCTTGTGCTCACCCTCAGGTCATACTACAAAGCCCAGAATGATTTGATCAGTGGTTGTGATTTGCCATGTTTTATTGTTCTGATTCTTGTGCTCACCCTCAGGTCATACTACAAAGCCCAGAATGACTTGATCAGTGGTCGTGATTTGCCATGTTTATTGTTGTGTTTCTTGTGCTCCTTCTCAGGTCATACTACAAAGCCCAGAATGACTTGATCAGTGGTCGTGATTTGCCATGTTTTATTGTTGTGTTTCTTGTGCTCCTTCTCAGGTCATACTACAAAGCCCAGAATGACTTGATCAGTGGTCGTGATTTGCCATGTTTATTGTTGTGTTTCTTGTGCTCCTTCTCAGGTCATACTACAAAGCCCAGAATGATTTGATCAGTGCATATGAGGACATTCAGCTAGAAGTAGACGATGCTGTGTTCAACGCAGAAAACATGTCCAAACAAAGAAAACGAGCTTCCATTCTTGCCAAAGCTACCTTCCTCGTAAATTTAGTAAGCACTGCTTTTTTTATTTTATTTCATTAAAATCGAAACTCAGGCCTGTCACTGGCTCATGCAGATATATAAAGTACTAACCTGTTGCAACTGTCAGGCTTTTGACCCATGTGGTCACGTGTTCAAATCCAGCTCTGGCTGATTTGGCTGTGAATGTATGTTATGAGATTAGTCAGGTATGTTACCTGGTGAAGGGCATTAGTTTAGTCTCTTTCGGCTTCCTCCACACATAAACCTGAGAGCTGTCATATACATGCATGTGTAAGTTAAAATAATTCTTGAGTACACTGTTATATTCCAATGAAATATGTAAGTAAATAGAAAAAAACAAGTAATGTTCAACAATGTGACATTTCACAACCTAATTCTTGTATAAAACAAGTGAAATGGGATGAAGAAAACTGAACTGCATTTTCTGTGTCTGTGTCATTTCAGCTGCTTCTGGTTGCTAAGGCAGTTGCCGTGGGTCTGTCAGGGTCGATGTCAATCATTTCCTCTCTGGTAGACAGTGCGGTGGACCTAGTGTCAGGAATCATCATCTGGTGGACATCTAGGGCTGTGCGGAAGAGGAAACCTTACGTCTATCCACAAGGTCAGACCTTTGCCTGAGCAGTTTTGGTGCAGTTTCAGCCCATTGTTATGAAGTACATAAAGGCTGTTATTATTATTATGATGTGGGAAAGTTGCAGTGTTGTTGTTTGTGTCTCGTTAGGCAGTTTTGTGTTTAGAAAGCATGGGTGTATATAGTGTATCTATATGTTGACGTGTATAGTTTCATTCAATTCATACATGACACATGGCCATTTTTACAATACACTTTTGTCTAATAATCATCAAGAAACCTGGCTGTAGACTTTTTTGTTCACCCGATGCAATCATTTTCTGACAGCTCTAATCAGAGGCCTACTTTGGGTTTGTCACTATCCTTCTTTACCATACTGTGCTTCCATCTGCACCTTTTGGTCAGGTGATGTGCAAGATCTGTTAAATCGTAAAGACATTTGTATGTGACATTGTTGTGCCTGGAGAGCGTCCGGTCGTTATAAAGCTATCAGAAACTTTAGTGAAATTTTGCTTTCACTTTGAATATACGCATTTCGAACTCTTTCATGACTGAATGTGAAAAAGTCCTGCTGTATCATGTGACCTGTCAAAAACTGTTTTTCATCACATTTACTATAACGTGAACATCTGGCAAGGCTTTCACAGAAAGTCACATGATACTTTCGGACTGTTTTTACCTTTAGCAACAAAATAGTTTGAACTTAAAACTCTGCAGCTGAAATATCGGTGATTACATGTATGTTATAAGCCATACACAGTGTATGTGGCTGCATTATAGCTAACAGTGTGGCGTTTAACCTCAGTCGTTCATTGATACACATTGTAGACTTACATCTACTTGTAATGCATGAAGTCGGCAGATCCTTTAAAATGATACTTGCGGTCGCCTCGTTTGTAGCTCAGCATTAAGAGGTTAGAGCAACGAAACAGGACAGGTTGGCCCGGGGTTAGGATAATGGACAGCCAGGACTCGCCCTGCCACAGGAAGACATAATATATGTACACACACCTAATTACTCCTCATGGTCATAGGACTGAAATGCATACCTGTTATGCAAAACATACTTCTATCTACATGTAATAACCTGTGCAAGTGCTTCAGAATGCATTTGTCTGATAGCAAGAAAATTGTAATGTTATAAGCATCGCCATCTTTTCAGTCTTGTTTTAATAATGGTATATATCTTTGCCTCAGGGAGGACTCGTCTGGAGCCCGTGGGTATTATCATTGTGTCGGTGGTGATGTCACTGGCAGCCCTCCAGCTCATCGTGGAGTCCATACAGAAGATTGTGGAATTCTCGAAGGGGTCTGCCTCCATTCCTGTTGTTGACCTCTGGACGTTCATCATTGCTGGTTCTACTATAGGTACCTACCGTTCTCTCTGCTACAGCTAACTTGACTATCTTTCTTTTCTTCAGTGTAGCGGTTTAAACGGAACAAAGCATGTTTAATGAAAATTATGTGTACTTTAGTGATTTTACTATAGTTTTATAGTAATGTGCATGTATCAATATTAAAGAGCTGTATTTACCAGAGAAACATGACTAAACTTATAGGTAAGAATTAATGTTCCTGCTATGGGTGTCTAATGGCAATTTTATAGTTATTAAGGTAGATCAGGTTATTATTTTAAGTTATTTATTAATATCGTTCATGCATAGCAGAAACATTATTTCTATCCTATTATCTGCCTCAAAATGTTTAATGCACGTACATAAAATCATTAAATACAACAACAAAAATTTAGTCATACCAAGGCTTCACAAAGTGTCGTTGGAAGATCCAGACTTAGTTATCCTGAACAGAATGTGGCCTTCACCATGCGAAATCATTGCTTCTAAGCAAAGATGGGTATCAGTATATATACAGTATGGTTGCTAAGTTCAGTTTGAAAGAGTATCAAATTTATTTCTAATGCAGCTGTTAGAAATTCATCAGAAAATTGTTCTTTGAACGGCGTAGCATATGTAGGTACCGGTCTGCTACAAATCTTCATCAGTGTCACAGTGAAAATGAGCTCAGCTGCCAGACAATGTTTATGTATCGTGTGCTGTTTAGTACATGTGTAGTTTCAGTCTTTCTGTGACAAAATAACATGACAGTTGCCTGTGACGTCATTTCCCACTATAATCCTGACTGCCATTGTATAAGTGGAATATTCATGAGTACGGTGTAATACACCAATCAAATAAATAAATAAAGTTACTTTTTGTGAGTTTATAAAAATGTTGTTTCCATTCTGTGATGAGTTGTTTCCATTCTGTGATGAGAAAACACTCCTGATGTGACAGACACTGATTAAGGCAGATATGACAAGTATTAAAGGAAATTTGACTGTAAAGACATCAAATCCCTTCTGAAGTGAGTTATCATTGGTAACTACAAATTATCAGTGGTGACTGACGTCCCTCATGTCAGGCAAAATTGTAAGTGGCTGAAAAGAATTGTTTTGAGTTCTGTACAATCCTCAAATACAAGCAAAAGAAATATTGATACTTTCAAATTGGTTATTATTTATTTAGGGAAAAGTAATCAAGGAATATCTTTTTCCTTATCAACTGACCTTTTTGGGGGGGATGCTAAGGTTTTTGGACTGAGTAAAACTTCAAAAAACAAAAAAATGTTTCTCATAACCTTTGACATTGAAAAGTTACATATGATTTTATTTGAAACCAGCCCTGAAATTAATAAACATATTTTATTTGTTTGCAGTGGTGAAACTGGTGCTCTACATTGTGTGTCGTTGCTATGCCAGGAATAGCGTCTCTGTTTCAGCACTGTCGCAGGATCACAGGAATGATGTTGTCTCCAATACTGGCGCAATACTCTTTGGTTATTTGGGTAGGTTCATTTGTACAAATAAATCAACAATTTGTCACTCACATATAAATGAGCAATACAGTCACCTGCACATGAGCAAATAAATCAGTCACAAATAAGGCAAAAAAAAAAAAATCACCACTCACAAATAATCCAACAAATTGGTTACTCCAAAAAACGTTACTCAGTCATTCACAATGGAGTCACTCAGACTTCAGTCACTCACAAATAAACAAAATCAGTCACTCAGAGAAAAAAAAAAAAAAAAAAAAAAAAAAGAAACACCTCCATTTTGCTAATACCTTGTGAGTCATCTGTGTGTGATACATTTTGGTTTGTACATTAGCTAACACTGGATAGGTCACTCTCCATTCAGATGAGGATACTGGTTGTTTTTCCATCATGTCAACAGGGATGAATTTTGTATGGGATAGAACCATCTATTGTGAAGGGGGACTGTGTAAAGGCCATAATAACTATCAATAATGTTTTAATTAGTCAGCAAGTTTTGACAGTGTTTAATTTCATCATTAAGATTATACCACTGTTAATTGTAAACATATTCTGTGTTTTAAGGCTTTGTTTGTTAGAACATGACTGAACGTCATTGTCATTTAAGACATTGACTACCCTAATTACCCTTTTCACATATGAAAGAGTAATTTTCAGTGTAATTTATGCACCTTTTGAAGTTAACCTTTGAGATAAAACTACATTTGTTTGATTTGCCAATTTCAGGGCTTCACAAAAGGTGTAATTTTATCAGTCTACACAGGATAATGTCTTCTGAATTTGCTTGAATAAACACCTTGCAAAGATGGGAAAAGGTTTAAGAATTACAGTACCTGCACATTTTATCTCTCTCAGGCTCTGTGGACTTCATAAATATAACCCAGGAGAAGGGTGTGGTCTATATTGACCCTGTTGGTGCTATACTTATCAGCTTCTACATTCTTTACAACTGGTGGAAAACTGGCTGGGGTAAGTGACCAGAGTAAGGCTCAGCTGTGTCACACTGGTTCTCACATCAGGGGATCCAGCGTGTGAACTTTGGTTGGGGTAAGTGACCAGAGTAAGGCTGAGCTTGTCAAATCGGTTCTCACATTAGGGGATCTACATGTGAACACTGGTTGGGACCAGTGACCAGAGTAAGGCTCAGCTGTGTCACACTGGTTCTCACATCAGGGGATCCAGCGTGTGAACTTTGGTTGGGGTAAGTGACCAGAGTAAGGCTGAGCTTGTCAAATCGGTTCTCACATTAGGGGATCTACATGTGAACATTGGTTGGGACCAGTGACCAGAGTAAGGCTGAGCTTGTCACACTTGTTCTCCATCAGATGGCTGGAATAAGTGACCAGTCTCACCTTCTTACAATGGTTCTCACATCAGGGGGTTCAGCATGTTAAGTAGGACATAAAATTCTGATCAAAGAAGTAAATAAATTAAATATACATGTAAGGTATTAGAAGAGAGCTATATGTAAGGTATGAGAAGTGAGCTACATTTAAGGCATGAGAAGTGGGTCACATGTAGTAGCTACATGTAACATTGTATGTATGTATGTATGCATTGTATGAAATGTAGTAGCTACATGTAACATTGTATGTATGTATGCATTGTATGAAATGTAGTAGCTACATGTAACATTGTATGTATGCATTGTATGAAATGTAGTAGCTACATGTAACATTGTATGTATGTATGCATTGTATGAAATGTAGTAGCTACATGTAACATTGTATGTATGTATGCATTATATGAAATGTAGGAGCTACATGTAACATTGTATGTATGTATGCATGCATTGTATGAAATGTAGTAGCTACATGTAACATTGTATGTATGTATGCATTGTATGAAATGTAGTAGCTACATGTAACATTGTATGTATGTATGTATGCATTGTATGAAATGTAGTAGCTACATGTAACATTGTATGTATGTATGCATTGTATGAAATGTAGTAGCTACATGTAACATTGTATGTATGTGTGCATTATATGAAATGTAGTAGCTACATGTAACATTGTATGTATGTATGCATTGTATGAAATGTAGGTGCTACATGTAACATTGTATGTATGTAGGCATTGTATGAAATGTAGGAGCTACATGTAACAATAATTATTTTGAAGTCTGTGTTTGGTTTGATAAATAAATGTATCTTCACACCTTTATCAGTTATTAGCATCTCCTTTTCTCCTATTTTCAGAGCAAATCAAACTGTTGACTGGTCATACAGCCAAACCAGAATTCCTTAGTAAACTCACATGGATTTGTTTGAACCACCATCGCGAGATCCAGTTTATAGACACTGTCCGCGCTTTCCACTTTGGGACTAACTTCCTGGTGGAATGTGATGTTGTCTTACCCCATGATATGAAATTAAAGGAGGCTCATGATATTGGAGAAGGACTCCAACAAAAACTGGAGAAATTACCAGAAGTGGAGCGTGCTTTTGTTCATCTGGATTATGAAACATCGCATGACCCAAATACTGAGCATAAGATTGTGTGATAATCTACCAGATGGAGCAGGATAAACCAGGTGTGGATAACCCAGGGGACATAGCTCCAGGCTCCCTAAGAAATCAAGGGGAGGTGACCTAATGTTGTTCAACAAAATCAAAATATAGAGAAGTATGTGTCAGGTGTCCTAGTCATGGAAAAACACTGGGTTGCTCTGTATGAAAGTCCTGTACTATTTTGCCTTACCTAACATGCTCCAAACACTTAAAGAAACAGATGTTTATGGTGATGGCCTAAATTTTCATTGGCTAATTTTGCATTTGTTGTTACGAGACTGCTGGCAATGTCATTTGACAATCAACAAATCAGAATGCACTGAAACTGTTGGTTGTTTTATTGCTTTTTGAACATTTGTGTTTTAAGAACTGTTCAGAGAATGTCAGATAAAGCAATATTGTATGGAATTTCCCACAAAACTGTCTGGTGTACTGTTGATTTGTGAAGGTGACCTGAGCTTTCACTGTTGATTTATACTCCAGGTGATGTTAATCGTTGACCCTAAATTAAGGGCGTATCTTGATAGATAAGGTTGTTTATTTGTTGTATTTTTTGTCTTTTGTAAATTTTTAAAGGTGTCTGTGTAAAGCCAGTATTATTGATAATGATGGTGTCTATACACATTTTGTACTCATGGTTAGCATTTTATTAACATAGTGTGATATTGAGAAGTCTTTGTCTCCTTGTAGACTGTATTATTATGTAAGAATACATCCTTAGGGGATGCTTTCATGAAAATTTGTATCGACTTTCACTTCAGATAACAAACAGTCCAATTTTTCACCAGGGAGGTTCTTTTATAGAAACTAACCGCAATATAAACTTTGGTGAAAGTGATCCCTAATTTGGGCTTTATAAATTTTTGTCATGTACTCATCCAGTCATTTTTTGGTCATTTTATTTGTTGTGATGTTTACCATCACTTTGGTGAAAATTTACATGATTTAGTTTTACCGATTTGATTCATTGATATGAGGTCAACTTTGTGGTGGATATAAATGATGACAGTGTTTTGATTGAGTTTCAACAGAAATATGTCTTTAAAAAAATTTTTGGGTGGCCATCTTTTGCATACTGTGAGTAAAAGGGAAGACTTATAGTTCAAATAATAACAGAAAGAAATTGAGAAAGTTTTGAATATTTTCCCTTAACAGCACATTCTGCTGCACCACATTGAATTCTGAGACCTGGACATTTCCTTGTATCACAGTGTGGTTTGTCAGTGATGACAGTGAGTGATATAACAGCAGTTTAGGAATACGGGTATGTAGTGTTGAAGAACAGCCAGTCGGAGTATATGGCGTTGATGAGCAGCCAATCTGAGTACGTGGTGTAAATGAGTATGCCAGTAAAAGTATATGGTGTTGAAGTGTCTACCAGTTGGAGTATAAGGTCGTGATGAACAGCGAATCAAAGTATGTGGTGTAGATGAGTATGCCAATAAGAGTATGTAATGTTGAAGTGTCTACCAGATGGAGTATATAGGGTTGATGAGTATGCCAATAAGAGTATATAGGGTTGATGAGTATGCCAATAAGAGTATATAGGGTTGATGAGTATGCCAATAAGAGTATATAGGGTTGATGAGTATGCCAATGAGAGTATATGGGGTTGATGAGTATGCCAATGAGAGTATATAGGGTTGATGAGTATGCCAATAGAGTATATAGGGTTGATGAGTATGCCAATAGAGTATATGGGGTTGATGAGCATGCCAATAAGAGTATATGGGGTTGATAAGTATGCTAATTAGAGCAAGTGTCTACCAGATGGAGTATATAGGGTTGAGGAGTATGCCAATAAGAGTATGTAATGTTGAAATGTCTACCAGATGGAGTATGTAGGGTTGATGAGTATGCCAATAGAGTATATAGGGTTGATGAGCATGTCAGTAAGAGAATATGGGGTTGATAAGTATGCCAATTAGAACAAGTGTCTACCAGTGTGAGTATGTGTTGTGATCTTGAAGTGCCTACCAGTTTTGAGTATGTAGTGTTTAGGAATACACCAATTGGAGTAAGTGGTATGTAGGAGGCTGTCGATTAGAGTATGCTTA
Source organism: Liolophura sinensis (assembly GCF_032854445.1). Classification (NCBI taxonomy): domain Eukaryota; kingdom Metazoa; phylum Mollusca; class Polyplacophora; order Chitonida; family Chitonidae; genus Liolophura; species Liolophura sinensis. Next base: position 14,007,285 of record NC_088299.1, on the reverse strand, counting down.
TTGCAGAATGTGGTGTTCAGGGAAATGCTGATTGCAGACTGTAGTGATGTTACAGAACATAAAACCCAAATTTTATTTTTTTACAACTAATTATTGTGATTCTTATATAGCTTGTAACGATTGTGTTGATGTGGTTTTCTGATATTTTGTCATGTTTGGATGTATGAAGACAGCTACAACCATACTTTACTCTGGCACAACTGTGTACGAGCCCCGTTTAACCGTGACATAGCTGTATTTGGCTCTGCTGCAATCGTGTTTGACCCTGACTCAACCACATTTAACCCTGACTCAACCACATTTAACCCTGACACAGATGTATTTTACCCTGCAGTCGCAGCCAATCCTCACACAGCTGTATTTGACCCTGCCACAGCCGTATTCGGCTGTTGATATAACTATACTTGGTTGTCTCACATACATATTGTTTACGAATTCACCAAGAGATACTCACATACGTCTTTGGCATACACGTCATTCAGTTGAATTTTGTTTTTGTCGATTTTAAGCATTTGTTTGGATGGCGTTATATAATGAAGGTCTCCATAGATATATCTTCCTAGAGAATAAAGCATATGTGATTTTCGTATTTTTGAAAAGTGTTGACTTTAGTTATGTAAAGGATACATATGATAAGAGACACCTTTCAAAATAGTCATTGCTAAGGTCGCCGTGAACCATTTATTGCCACCAAGGCCCTAAAAACTCACCAGCCGTTGGTCTGCTGAAGGCCTCATAAATGTAATTCTCTACAGTCGCAAGACCTTAAAGGACCATCCAAATGCTCAATTCATGCAGATACCTGATATGGTTTCCATCATTTTTACTGCATAAAATAGAAGAGAAAAATTAAACCTATTGTCGACTTTGGACTATTTGGACAGGCTGAAACAAAATGACATAACTGATCATTTACCGATAGTGCTAATAAACATCTCGGACTGCAATGTTTAAGCGTTCAGTATGAATATGCATGTGGTACTCTTATGCAACTCGGTGGTGTTTATTTGTTAAGCCACTTGTCAATTAATTTCTGGATTAAAGTCCCAATTGTCAGAAACACTGAAAATGAGCTGCCTGTAGTAAACCACCAACCTCCCACCTGCACCTGACAAACCTCGAGAATTCGCTTTAATTAAACCGCAATATAGCTGTCTTCAAACGTGCGACCTAATTCGTCCAAGGCCTGATGGTTGCAGTGAACCAGTCCTGTAACGCATCTGAACCGACAAGGCCAATCTCAATATCGTTTTAAGACAGCTACCAAGAGACTGCAGATGGTGGACAAAGCGGTGAGGCATGCTGACATGAGATATGACCATCTAAAGCAATCGTCACCGTAACAGTCTTCTGTATCAGCCAGTACAATGGCTGCTTCGTAAGAGTAGGTCATAAACCACTGCCACAAGGCTAAGAGAATGGGAGATATAAAAAGACACACGCCGAAGTTCCTCGCTAGATCCTCTGCGCCCATTTCCCGGGAAAGTACGGCGAGTGTCATGCATTTCATAATACCGGCATACAGGCCGACGGTCAGGACTAAAATAAACACGATGACTATATTAGCGGGTTGAACACAGCCAGCTATCAGAGCCGCTGTTATGAGAAACGACACTAAGGCAATGTACGACGTCCTTGGAACACTCCCAGTGAGCTTGTCGGACAGCGCGCCAATCACCAGCCTCGAGCCGATGACGCTGAGGCTGTAGGTCAAATATAGCATATTAAAGTACGAGTCATAAGCCTACCGATTTTGTCATGGCGGCCAGGTTGATTTCCAGTCCATAACAGACTGGGTACGCCATACAGTACGACGCAATTACTAGCAGGATAGGCCAATGCAGTACCGACGAAATGGCTTGTTTGATATTGTACAACGTATCTTGAAAGATGTTTTTACAGCTTTTTGCATAACGATTTAGAATTTGGACTCACAAGGACGTTAATTCATCCGCCTTTTCGTCGTGTGATGTGTTCGATGAGTTAGGTTCCAAAAGGACGTTAATTCGTCCACCTGGGTGACGTCTGAAGTGCTTGGCTTGGCGAGATTCAGGTCTTGGTGCTCCCGCTGCTTCGGTCCCGTTTTCGGGAACGTCACGGACAAACGCGAGACACAGCATGCTACAAACAGTGAGCGAGAGAGCTTTGAAAAGGAAAAAACCCTGCTACATTGTCGTCACCTGCGCTGGGATCATCCGAGGCAAAGTTCTGTGAGTAGATGGCCAGAATGAGCAGAGGACTACCAGCATAGAAGGCCTCCAGAAGTGAAATAACCTTCCCCTCGTGCGGTCCACTGAACTGTTTTACCAAGATCGGCAACGCCGTTAGATAGGAGTACAGACCACCATGCCCTGCAAAGATAGACGTAAAGAACTTAAATGTCGGAATTAAGTATTCACACAACTTGGAACAACAGGCATTTGTTATGTAGATTTAGTATCCTGTATTTACTTAAAGCTGCTTACATGGGCGGCATTTGTCCCTAAAACGCCCGAAATGTAATACGTCAAAGCCAGCACTGGTAAACCATCTTTCAAAAGTAATCCAGCCGTTTAAATTTTCGAATCGGACAATTCAAATCAACGTCTGCCATGTTTGGATTTTTTTTAAACATGGGGCAAGGTGATGGGCCGGAAAATTGTATCCCACCCAACATTCTGTTCACACGGCATGCGATTAATAATGAGAATGTTGGGTAGGATAACATTTTCGCGGCCCATCACCTTGTCCGAAGTTGAAAGAAAAATTTCAAACATAGCAGCCGTTGATTTGAGTTGTCCGATTCGAAAATTTAAACGGCTGGATTACTGTTGAAAGATGGTTTACCAATGCTGGCTTTGACGATTTACATTTCGGCCGTTTTGGGGAATCGGTGAATGGCAAAAAATAAGGTAAGGTTCGGGCCGGTTTTTTAAGTGAAATTGTCCGCGTGGATGCCCTACCTAAAGTTAAACAGGTTCTGAAGGATCCCACTGTGCAAGAAACACTTGCTGACCTTCATAGTAAATTTGTCATCACTGCAGCAGACAAGACCCCTCATAATATCATCTTTATTTGCATGAATTATTATTATCAAATTCTTGTTCAAGAGCTATGTACATCTTCAACAACATCCACGTATTCTGCTACTACATGTACTCTTGAGGAACTATTTAACAAACACAAAACCTTTCTGAAAGAAAGGCGCATAAATATACTTACCCGTCATACAGAAATACCACAACTTTACTGGATTCCTAAAATGCATAAATCCCCATACAAGGTTCGATTTATTGCGGGTTCAAGAAGTTGTACCATCAAACTCTTGTCAACCCTACGTACGAGAGCGGTAAAAGAAGTAAAGTCGTTTTGGAATAAGTATTGTGACATAACAAAAAATTTCGGTGTCAACAGCATGTGGATTCTTAACAACTGCAAACGTCTTACAGAAGAACTTGATGCTCATATGAAAAGATGCAAAAGATTCTCTTTTGGCAGACCTATACCTGTTTTCATATGAATACGACTATATGCAGAAATTACTTAAAAGTAATATTTTTAAAGCTCGATCCTTTTCATTTACCAAGCGGTATATTGATGATCTACTGGCGTTAAATAACCCCCCATATTGCTTAAGTCGTGAAAGAAATCTGTCCACCTTCATTGGATTTAAAGGAGACAACAGATAGTCCTGATGGTACATCTTATTTGGATCTATATCTGTACAAAGACGGACAAGGTTTCCTTTCACGCCGCCTTTACGACAAAAGGGATAATTTCAATTTTGATATTGTAAATTATCCTTATTTAGATAGCAATATACCAAAGGGTCCTGCATATGGCGTATACATATCTCGCCTTGTAGCATTTATCAGATCTTGCGTTAATTGTGATGACTTTAATCTGCGTCACAAGTTGTTAGTTCAAAAACTAGTTTGTCAAACGCCTTCATTCTAAGTTTCTCAGATTTTACATTGAGTATAATACTCTCGTTGGTAGGTATGGACAGAGCGTTCAGAATCTCTGGCGATCTGCATTGTGATCAGCCACAAAGACGGCGCTGTTATACAGTGTAAATGTCTATCTTGTAAACAGCTTTTAAACAGGCCAGCATGGCATGTGTTATATCATAGATGGTTAACCTGGGGCTAGGGGCATTACATCTGTATGATGCCTTTATGAACAGTTGCAATCAAAGCGCGACTGAGATACCTTGTTTAATTGACCTGGAACTCATTCATGGACTACGAATTTGAACTTTGATATGGAATTCATGCCTGGAATATCCACTGTCTGCCCGCATCATTGAAAACTCTTGTGTATTACCGGCTTTATTTCCTGTTTGTACGATTTGTTACATACCTTTGTCTTTGGGAGCTAGTGTTAAACGTTATTTTGGAAATGGATCTTGCGATTATGGACTTGGAACGCCCTTTACGGTCTACGAATAGCATATGAATGTCGGACATGACGCTTATATAGTGACCTGATTGGTCATCGGTTTGTCGTTTTCAGAGAGACCACCTCTTTAGAATCTACGAGATGATCGTCCCTCGTAGTGCATTCAGGGCTAAGACAAATCTTAAGTATGAATATGTTAACTACGACAATCTTTATTAGAAAAGTGAACACAATTGCTGTTGATATATAGTAGGGTCATTGCGGCAGCCAATTACTGTCCTTACTGTCCTTAATGTCCTTACCCTTGACGAACAGTGAACGCAGATGAACAGAGCATAGATGCGTGTAAGCGCATTGAAGATCGCTGAAAGATGACTTCACCAAGCACGTTAGAAACAGTAATTTCTGAGACCTGAGGTCCGAACGTTTGACATATACGTGTACGACAACATTCAGTATTTGTTGGTAGCAAAGCATTTCCTTTGAACCGAGATCCAAACGTTTACTTCGAACAAAGCCACATGCACTCAGTATTTGATGACCACAGATCATTTCCTCTACACCGAGTTTTACATTCATTCAACCTCTTTTTACAGCAAAGCATTTTCTCTTCTCAAACGTTTTATACTTCAAGAATTCCATTCAGAATTCAGTGGTAGCATAACATTTCCTCTGAACCGATCTACAGGGGTTTGTCTTTAGACCACATGCATTTACCGTTCGTTGGCAGCAGTATTTTCTCTGAACCGCGCCCACGCGTTTGTTTCAAGATCATATGCATTCAGCGTTCGTTGGCAGCAGTGTTTGTTCTCTGAGCCGAACCCCAAACGTATACTTTAGGATCGCGTGTATTTAGCATTCGTTGGCAACAGAGCATTTTTGCGGAACCGAACCCCAAACGTTTACTTTAAAACCGCGTGTATGTAGCATTCATTGGCAAAAGAGCATTTTCTTTGAACCGAACCCAAACGTTTGTTTTAAGACCACATGCAATTAGCGTTCGTTGGCAATAAAGTGTTTTCTCTGAACTGAGCACAAACATTTGCTTTAAGGACATATACATTCAGTATTCGTTGCAAACATAGCATTTCCTCTGATACGCAACCTCCATTCTGTCTTGACACAACCCGCCAAAAAATGACGTCCGGTACATGAATTATAAAAATAAAAACTTGAAGAAGACATTCAATATTTAATAATTGAATTTTTAAAAACACAAATCCCACTTACCGTGGAGGAAAAAGTAGAGGAAGAGAAATTGTGGATGTTGAAAGTAAAATTCCTTATAAGACATGGCGCTCCATAGAAGGAAGAATCCGCCTGAGCCGATGAGGAAGCCCGTGAGATATGATGTTAGAGGCCCGAAGAGGTAGAGGACAGCCACTGGTAACGGAGTCAAGCTCCTTCCTAAGGTGGTCATCACTGGGAGAAATGCTACTGCAAGTGAGAATGTGGAAGAATAAGGCACTTCTATTCATCATTTATTGCGGATACACGATCCAACACGCCATGTATATCAAAAGTTGAGGTTCTGGTATCCGCAAACATATTGGAATCGTTACGGCTCATCATTAGATCCATGACAATTTAGAAGTGAAAAAAAGATCGAAGAATTGTTTAGCATTTTATACGACAGACAAATTAAGTTTGCTATCTTCACAACAGGAAAACAATGGATCTGTTTTAAAGTTGGACAACTGTTAAGCGAAAGTCTTTCATCATGGCTGCTCTGTTTTTTTCTCTCTATGCTGTACGTCTGTGTTGTATTCCTTCATAAACCGGGATTTTGTTCCCCGCGGTCTGGTTCCTTTGCATTGTTTTAATACTGATGTATGTTAAATGTGATGACAACACAGCATTTTGAGTAATTCTAGACCAGTGACGTCTAATAATTTGCAGTTAACATCACTGCTTTTTTTTTATCTAATTCTGCTCAAGTCACGGTGCAAGGGAACGTGTAATTTGTTACTATTTATGCATTTACACGAACAGTTAGAAAGAAATCCTAAGTGAGGTAAATTGACAAGAGGTCGTATTTCACACTGTCGTCGCTGCTCTTGTTTTTCTATCTAAATATGAAATATTGTTTACAGAATAGTTTGAATATTAAAATCTGTGGTATTTGTGTCACTTTTTTTTACATTTTGTGAAATATACAAGCGTTTCATTTATTCCAATTGAAGCTTAGATAGCTTCGATTTGTATGAATATGAAGGACGCATTAATGAAGCCTTGAAAACCAGTCACCCTGCTCTTTAGACAGCTGCATCAAATTCTACTCTCAAAAGAATAATCTGTTAAATTTAACAGAAAGTCTGTGGTCTAAGTGATGCTTGAATGCATTCCGCAGCATAGTAATCTGTTAAATATCACACATATTCTATTTATTCAACATATACTATACTAGACTAACAGGATATTATGTTGAATGTGACATAATATTATCTATAATAACAGAAGCATCACTCAGATTTTGTGTTAAAATCAACAGATTACGATTAATTAAATTTACATATTTTTGATTGTACGGTTTGACGAGTTTTTTAGCCAAGATCGAAAATACACATGTTGACCACTTCAGTGTTAAACAAGCATAAGAAATAACCTAACGAGGGCGACTCATATGAGACAGTCGTCCAGAAACGGTAGCGTTCACACATTACATATACTGTATATGTCCGTGCAGGGTAATGTCCCGTGACATGGCCTCTGTTCTCGCAAAGAAGAGATAAGAATGTTTTGTCACATCACAAGAATTACAAAGAAAGGAAAGGAAAGAGGAGAACCATTTGACATCTGACGTGCTGCAAAGAGAAGCGATTCCTTTGTCATCTGACACGGGTTAAAAAGCAGATAGGAGAACCTTTTTGTCACTTGACACGAGTTGCAAAGAACAGAAGAGAATCTTTTGTCATCTGAAACGATTTGCTAAAAGGAGAGGAAAATCCTTTGTCGTCTGGTAGAGAAGAGGAGAACCCTCTGTCACCTGATTCGAGTTGCAAAGAAGAGAGTAAGATCCTTTGTCATCTGAGTCGAGTTGCTAAGAACAGGAGAGAATCCTCTGTCACCTGACTCGAGTTGCAAAGAAGAGAGGAAGACTCCTTGTCATCTGAGTCGAGTTGCTAAGAACAATGGAGAATCCTCTGTCACATGACTCGAGTTGCAAAGAAGAGAGGAAGACTCCTTGTCATCTGAGTCAAGTTGCTAAGAACAATGGAGAATCCTCTGTCACATGACTCGAGCTGCAAAGAAGAGAGGAAGACTCCTTGTCATCTGAGTCGAGTTGCTAAGAACAATGGAGAATCCTCTGTCACATGACTCGAGTTGCAAAGAAGAGAGGAAGACTCCTTGTCATCTGAGTCGAGTTGCTAAGAACAATGGAGAATCCTCTGTCACATGACTCGAGTTGCAAAGAAGAGAGGAAGACTCCTTGTCATCTGAGTCGAGTTGCTAAGAACAGTGGAGAATCCTGTCACCTGACTCGAGTTGCAAAGAAGAGAGGAAGACTCCTTGTCATCTGAGTCGAGTTGCTAAGAACAGTGGAGAACCCTCTGTCACATGACTCGAGTTGCAAAGAAGAGAGGAAGATTCCTTGTCATCTGAGTCGAGTTGCTAAGAACAGGAGAGAATCCTCCGTCACATGACTCGAGTTGCAAAGAAGAGAGGAAGATTCCTTGTCATCTGAGTCGAGTTGCTAAGAACAGAGGAGAATCCTCTGTTACATGACTCGAGTTGCAAAGAAGAGAGGAAGATCTTTTTGCTAAGAACAGAGGAGAATCCTCTGTCGCCTGACAAGAGTTGCAAAGAAGAGAGGAAGATTCTTTTTCACCTGACTCGAATTACAGAGAGGAAAGGAAGAACCTTTGTCATCTGAGTCGAGTTGCCTGGAGCACAGGAGAATCCTCTGTCACCTGACTCGAGTTACAGAGAGGAAAGGAATACCCTTTGCCAACTGAGTCGAGTTGCCTGGAGCACAGGAGAATCCTCTGTCACCTTACTCGAGTTGCAAAGATGGGACGAGAATCTTTCGTCAACTGAAAGGAGTTGTAAAGGTAGCAGAATCATTTGCCATTCATTCATTAACGAAACCATTCAGTTGTGACCTTAATGTTCAAAGCAAACAGGCGTGAGTTATAAAGATATTAGAAAGATTAAAGTGTAACACACACCATCATAAAAATAAATACACCTGAACCATATACGGTTAAATCTCAGGTTTTATATATATATATATATATATATATATATATATATATATATATATGCGTGCGTGCGTGTGTGTGTAACACACACCGTCATAAAAATAAATACACCTGAACCATATACGGTTAAATCTCAGGTTTTATATATATATATATATATATATATAAAACCTGAGATTATATATATATATATATATATATATATATATATATATATATATATATATATATATATGCGTGCGTGCGTGTGTGTGTGCGCGCGCGCGCGTGCGTGCGTGTGTGCGTGCGCGCGCGTGCATGTGCGCGTGTGTGTGTGCTACCCCTATGAGACTAAAAGTCACATGTAAAGTAGATATGCTCCACCTGCATGTTCATTATATAACTGTCCCATGACGGAATATGATGTTGTCACATGTCTGGCTAGCTGTAGAGGTGTGCCTTAATTGTCATACATGTTATAATTAACCGCTGTGAATTAGGGTTATGCTTGGGACAGCCCTATTGTCAGTCCAGGTGACTTTGATCTGAATAACTGATTGTATACTCACATATGGTACAGGGCTGATATACGGCTAAACAAAACATAAACCGGAGACAGCAAATGGATATGTCTGTTAAAATCATTCTTTTTCATTTTTAATCTTATAAGGACAATGTACAGTGTACATCACTCAATTTTTTTGGCCCATGAAAACATTATTTTATATACATTAACAGACAGGACAATGGTCCGAATGAGCCTCACGATATCAAGTCACGTGAGGAATGTTCAGACATACGTACTCTTGTGTCTTGTCGCGCAGTCAAAAAGTCCCACTTACACCTGAGTGAGCGTTTGGTTTAAAAGAATATATCAACTAACCCGTACATAGGTTGGTTTTGGTGATCACTATTTGGTCACTGCTTACAACACCAAATTTATGCCCTTACAAAACTCTCTCCTTTTGTTCTTCAAATTGCAAACTGCAAGTAAAAAGAGTCCTTCCATGTGTCTAGAAGTGTATCAAACCTAGACAACAATCTGGATTCGGGAACCACTGTGTCATTTATTCTACATACAATTTGTTTTTTGTTTTGTTCGTTTGTTTGTTTTTGTTTGTTTTGTTTGTTTTTTTTTTTCAGTAGGAAATTTTTGTTGTTTTTCCTACTTGGGCTTATCTGGGCTTGAGGTAACTGTATATCTACACTAGGCTATGTCTGATATCTAGAGCAGCAATGAATTCATGCTTTACCTTTTTCTGCAGTGGTGTAGCCTTTTGACAAGTGTCAGAGTACGCTACTCTTTCGTATCTGTATATAGGGATTGCATGTCTGTTAACATATAGCTTAATCTTTAGTAATGGGGCCAGTTTAAGTTTTGGTAATGGGGACCAGTTAAAGCTTTGATAATGAGGGCAGTTAAAGCTTTAATAATGGAGTCCGTCAACAATTTGATAATGGAGTCAGTCAAAGATTTGATAATGAGGTCAGTCAAATCTTTGATAATGTCATCAGTCAAATATTGGATTATGAAATCATATAAACCTTTGATATTGACATCAGTGGAAAAAAATATTGACAATGACATCAGTTAAGACATTTGATAAAGGGTCAGTTATACGTTGATAATGAGGTCAGTTAAACCTTTGATAACGGGGCAAATCAAAGATTTGATAATGAAGTCTTTTAAACCTTTGATAACGGGGTCGGTTAAACTTTTAAAAAAGGGGTCAGTCTTAGATATGATAATGAGATCAGTAAATAACCTTTATAAATAAATACTCTTATTTGACATAAAGGTTATTGGTTATTGTGTAATGCCATATACTCTAATATTTGTCACAATATTTTATACAAGTGATAGCAGAGAGTTCTATGTGTGGCGGTAATCGGAGTCCCCGTTTAAATCGGCGATCGGGACTCCATAAATCCCCAGTCCATGCCCGTATTTCACATACATGCGTAACAGCTTGTCTTGTTCAGCGGGGGATACTGGCTAGTTCCAATACTATCCCACGTTGTTCTATTGGGGGAACGGGGAGATAAAAAGCTTCGGTATTAATTGCTCTACCTTAACTTTGTTTAGGGGAGGCACCAGTTTCAGTATTGTTGTATCTTACCTTGCTCAGGAGGAGGTCGGTAGTTTCAATGTTATTATATATTAACAGCAGTTTCAGTATTGTTCTATCGTACCTAGTTCTGGTGAGGTCAGCTGTTTCAGTATTGTTCTATCTTACCTTGTTCTGGTGAGGTCAGAAGTTTCGGTTACCTTGCTCAGGGGGAGGTCAGTAGTTCAGTATTGTTCTATCTTACCTTGCTCAGGGGGAGGTCAGCAGTTTCAGTATTGTTCTATCTTACCTTGCTGAGGGGGACGTCAGCAGTTTCAATATTGTTCTATCGTACCTAGTTCAGAGGGAGGTCCTTAGTTTCAATATTGTTCTATCTTACCTTGTACAGGGCGTAGGTCATTATAGTTTCAGTATTGTTCTATCTAACCTTGTTGGGGGGGGGGGGTCAGTAATTGCAGTATTGCTCTATCTTACCTTGTTCAGGTAGAAGGTCAGATGTTTCAGTATTGTTCTATATTACCTTGCTCAGAGGGAGGTCTATTGTTTTAGTATTTTCCTTCAATCGTGTATTACTTAGATTGTCATAAAATGTCGCGCGATGTTGACTAGGCCTGGCGTGTCACTTATAAACACTCCGATCTATAGAGGAGTTGCATGACCCACTTCTGGTAGCCATATTGGAGCACTGTGGCTATAGCAGCCCATGTTAACAGGACTCCAATATGGCTACCTGGTAAACTCAACGGAAACAACTTCTTCTTCAGTTACCCAATGATTTACATACAGCTGAAGTCAATACAGCGAGAGCCGGATTTGAATACAGAATATCTTCTTCATTATACTGAGGAATCTGTCTTCTACAGCGAGAATGGCGAATTATACAACTGAGCCAACAAGTTTATTTATTTATTTATTCATTCATTCATTCATTTATTCATTTAGGGAGTCTCTGTGGTCGAGGTATTTAGCATGCCAGCTGGGCACAATGGCCCAGGAGCCTCTCACCAATGCGGTCGTTGTGAGTTCTTGCTGGCCTCCTCTCCGGCCGTATCAGGGAAGGTCTGGCAACAACCTGCGGATGGTCGTGGGTTTCTAACAGGCTCTGTCCCTTTTCCTACATTTGTATGGCCTGTTCTGAGGTCGATGTACATAAATCGACTATAAAAGGTAATATTCAACTCCATTAAGCTTTCCAGTCTCTTCAATCGAAGTCGTTTTGCTTTACAAGACATGGCGTCACCATCCATTCTCTTATCCTCTAATTGTTCAATTTGTGACCCACTAATAGCTAAGGAAAAGATATCGAATTTGCAAAACCTTCATTCAGTTATTTAAATATTTACTTTTTGTTTAAGAATAATTCATACATAAATCAGGTGACAGCAAAGTTTATGGCCGAAAAAAATGGGATAGAGGTCTGGAGAAACCGGCACCATCTTGTCAGGCATCTAACAAACCACTGACTTATCTTTAACATCGTGCTCAAGAAACTTTTCATTGTGTATGAGATAAACCCATTACACTGACTGGGGTGGCGTTGATGTATACATTCATTAATACATACACATGCATAAATTAAAAGGGGCCTGTGTGACCGAGGTGGAAAGCGTGACAGCGCGGCGCATTGACCCAAGAGCCTCTCACCAGTGTGGTCGCGGTGAATTCAATCCACTTCCTCTCTGTCAGCATAATGTGGGCCACCGTCGTATAGATGAAATATTCTTGAGTACGGCGTAAAATAAATGAAAATGTTCAGTGAATTCTCTGTTTGCTTGCCCCTTCTGTAAAGTGTAAGCGAATTGCATCTCAGCAGATGTAATAAATATAGATACATACAAAAAATAATATAATATATATTATAATATAACATTGAATGGTCAACCCACCTGTCCGTTCTGTGAAGTTAAACTGGCTCTGCAGCGAGTTTGCATAAAGTGGATAGGTAATTGCCGAACCCCACAGTAGATTAGTGACACACCCCACGCTTAATGCGGCTACCCTCAAAATCGAGGACCGGAGCACCATGTCCGGAGCTAGGTACACCCGAATCTTTGAAGATGGGAGTTATGCTGTGCCCCAGGTGTACAGCCGAAGCGTGCCAGCGATATGAAATGTACTTCGACTAATTAGTACGTCAGCTGGCCGGATGTATCACGTGCCACATGTAAAAGCCATATAGACATGTGTTATCTATTTCAAAGCTATTGCCGTTTTGGGTTTTTTATTACCACTCGCTTTAACAAAAAAGAATGATATTAATTGGATCTGCCCCCCTGTCTGAATATCTGTCAACGTGTCTCTCCGGCCATCAGTATCTTCGTCCATGGGTCTGTCAAACTGTGGTTTATGTGCAATGACATAAACTGCTGTTCGATCTTGACAGAACACTGTGTAGAACCACTTTGTGGAGCTTCAGATCAAGCTTGAAAACTGGTCCGATCCGTGCACAACCCAGACTGCAAGTGGTGATCGGGCCAGTTGTCGCTCTCACATGATCTGTCTCTGAACATTATGCTGCACGCATTCAGCTCAAAAAGGCAACCAACCGTGAAATCGTGTGTAAGGACTGAGCCCGTGTATCCCGCGTACGAGGAGAACATTCTAGTCACTATGCCATCGCCTAGTCAGGATTGAGCCAGGGTATCTGGCGTGCGAGGCGTGTGTCCTAGTCACTAAAACATCGCCAAGTCAGGACTGAGCCAGGGTACGTATCCGGCGTGCAAGGAGGGCGTTCTAGTTACTAAACCATCGCCGAGTCAGGGTTGAGCCAGGGCATCCAACGTGCAAGGCGGTCCTTCTCGTCACTAAAACATCGCCGATTCAGGATTGAGCCAGGGTAAGCGGCGTGCGAGGAGGACGTTCTAGTCACTAAACCATCGCCGAGTCAGGATTGAGCCAGGGGATCCTGAGTGCGAGACGGGCGTTCTAGTCACTTAACCATCGCCGAGTCAAGATTGAGCCAGGGTAAGCGGCGTGCGAGGAGGACGTTCTAGTCACTAAACCATCGCCGAGTCAGGATTGAGCCAGGGGAACCTGCGTGCGAGACGGGCGTTCTAGTCACTTAACCATCGCCGAGTCAGGATTGAGCCAGGGGATCCTGAGTGCGAGACGGGCGTTCTAGTCACTAAGCCACCGCCGCGTCAGGATTGAGCCAGAGCGTGCGGCGCGCCAGGCGGGCGTTCTAGCCACTAAACCATCGCCGAGTCAGGATTGAGCCAGGGGGTCCTGCGTGGGAGACGGGCGTTCTAGTCACTTACCATCGCCGAGTCAGGATTGAGCCAGGGTATCCGGCGTAGAGTAGAGTTTTGCTCTATGCTTATTATCATGTACATAAAAACAGAAAATATTCCATTTCCTAAATCGGAATGTTTATTAAAATCAAACCTGCAGATAGCATGTAGCTTGACCTACATAGAACATAAAAAATTTGCACCTAGCATTTAACAGTATAAAAGAATATATGTAACAAAACTCATTCTCAATGAACAAGTGTACATTATTATACAAATAATCATATATAAAATGTGTAATATAAAATATGTTTATAATATTGGTCAATTCTAAAGATTGTATGGAATCAGGCAGCTAAAATACCAGATATTTACTTCTTTAGAACCTTGAACAAAAACCAGACACCTTGGCCATTGGACATGATAAGCCTACTGACTTCAAAACTGCTGGATTGGCACACGCAACCTCATTGGATAAGGGCAGTCTGGAACCTAATAATATGGCGCGAGTCAGCACACTGAACATCCCCTTACCATGTTTAAAGCTAAAAAGCTGAGTTCTTGCATGGATTTACACAAGCCATTTAAGTGAATCTCCAATTACAAGTAATATGTATGTATAAACAGGTCAATGTTGCAGTTATGCTGCCATAAAATCTTTTTTTTTCCAGCTCAACTCCAAATATTCCTTCCAAAACAAACCCTACAAATGTGCTTCTTCGCAATACACAACCATGTACATGATAACTTTAAATGATTATGAATTGAACTTTCACACCTTGGAATGCTGAAGGCTTCACACATACAAAATCATACGGCTGGCCTTTAGAATTTTCTTTATGAATTGATGTTCGATCACACATATGTCAAAGACAAATCAACCCGAATCTAACAGCAATAGAAAAAACTACTGTAAAACCACTTTATACTCAGCAATCACAATGTTATGACATTTATTTGAATTGGAAAACTCTAAAAACCGGACATGAGACAGAATAGAATTCACAACGTCAAAGGTGAAAATCTGCAGCATGCACGCACCAAACTACCTGTATCTATATGCAACCAGCCAGATGGGATTCAAGGAAGAGTCTGCCTTTGAGGCTACATGAAAAGTTAAATGTGAGAGACGGGAGAATGATGATCCTGAGAGGGCATGAAACGAAAAACGTCATTTGACAACACACGAACATGTATCAGACTTACACAGTGTAGCTGCTACTATCATATAACAAAGAACTTTGGTGGCCTCAAGGTTAGAGTGTCTGTCTTGAAGTCAGGAGAACAACGATCAAAACTGGGTTGGGTGACACCAAAGGTTTTAAAACGATACATGCTGCTGTCTCCACTGGCTCTCAATACTCAGCATTGAAGGGTTTGAGCAAGGAAACGACTGGTTGGCCTGGCGTCAGTATAATGTGACAGAGACACGGATTCACCCTGCCACAAGAAGACACACAAGAAGTATGGCCCAAAAGCCCAAGAATATATACATACAATATAACATCATGTAGACTTTTGGTGAAGTACATGGTAAACATTCTAACATAATACTGCTGAGAAGCCAGAAAATAGGTACTGTCCTTCTTCCACTCAGTAAGCAGCTTCTTTGTAACTGATGCAGGAAGCAACGGTGTCTGCATTACACTTAACATTTCTGGTTTGACCAGAATGGTAAGAGTTGAAGCATTTGTAAACACTTAAACCTGAATCACATCCAACGTTAGGAAATAAAAGAAATTAAAAATGTGACACAAGAGGCTGTTTAGCAAAAGAAAATCAGCTTCTGGGGCGCAATTCACAAAGTGATCGTTTAACTATAGTCAAAGCTTAAAATCTTGATATTATTATGTATTTTAAGGCCCATGGGGCTCAAATTTTGATATATTTCTTTTACCTTTTGTTAAATGGTCTTAATTTTAACTCATTTGGTTAAAATTTAAGTTCTTCAATTACATATTTAATTTTAAGTCAGAATTCCCTTTTTGGAATAGACCTGGTGTACGTAAAGCTATGAACAATGTGTGATATCAACTTGATTATTGTAAGCTGAGGGTGTGACTATGTTGAAGGTGTGACTTTCCGCTTCTTTGTGTCTGATTCCCCACCCACATAAGGACTGAACTGGCGAGCCTTGTGGTACAGTCTCAGTAGATCAATGGCCTCGGCTGTCTGTTGTCTCTCATCCAGGTGTCGCTGACAGGCTGACTGTAGCGACTGTGCAAAGTCACGGGTGTCCTGCAGCAGGCTGCATAGTTCATCCACGGTCATATCAATCACACTCTACAACAGGCATGGTTTTAAGTATCCTTCAGCGTGAAAAGTAAAACAACAAAATTGAAAGTCAACAAAACAAACCCGACTTTGTTCTTCAAGTAGATCACACTGCATCCATTTTATTTATTTATTTATTTATTTCATTGATGCTAAATGCCGTCAGTTTTATGAGTGAAGGAAATTGAAGCCAAATTTCTGACGAATGTGCCCGTGTTTGACATACAGATATGGACCCCATATTGGTGGAAGACAAAGTGCCTTTAACTAACACTGGACTGTGTAATGGTCACAAAAGGGCAACCAGCCACTCACTGTCACCAAGGCCTTGGAAGAATCAACAAATTCCCTGTCCAAGACCGGGATTGAACCTGCATGCTTGTGTGTCCAAGCCACCACTCATTCCCATATACTCATTTAAAGTTGAAAAAGTTCTGTACGTCATGATTCAGAAAGGTGACAAGATGACATACCTGTAAATCATCATTTGAGAAGGTGATAATTCTGGTGATGTCTCTTCGTAATCCCTCTACCTGGTGACGAAGACGATCCCGCTGTGCACTGTCTGGGCTCAAATAATCTGGCTCGTCCGTAGACACCTCTTCTGCAACACAAAGCAGAAAAACATGTCTCACATGATTCAAACAACAGCCATACTGAGAGTAATCTTGAATAAGACCAGCTCAGCAGGTGCAGACCCAGGTGATACCCACCCCAACCACCTAAAATGATGAAATCTGTTGCTTTTTGTTTTTCAAATTTTAAACAAAAGATGTCTTGAATTAGCTAACTGGAGGAGAATTCCCATTACATGTGCACCTCAAACAGCTCGTGTATTTTAAAACTGGTGAATCAATGAAGAATAAACAAGTCATCCTAATGTTATTTTCACAGTTCATCATTTAATTTAGAAGCCAATCGAGTCTTTAAACACCTACCACATCCTTCTGGCCTCCATTTGTCATCAGGTGACATCAGCAAAAAGGTTGTGTTGTTAGGTAGGAAGGTAAAGTAATCTTCTTCGTCAATTTCTGTACCATCTTCATTCAACACAAGCTTGACAGGTGCTTCACTTCTCAAACCCAGCTTGGTTTTACCTACAATATAGACAGCAAGTTATTTTTCTGCCACAATCATGTAAGTACAATACTGTACCCCTCCCACTGATATGTTTATTGGCAAAGAGCGACAGAATGAAAGCTTGCAAAAATTGAGAGAGTGACTTAGCTATTCAACTATACATTCATGGCATTTGGATTGGTGTTGTCTTTTCTTTTAAAAGTTACCTTTTTGGAGTAAAATATCAGAAAAAAATGGGTTGGTCAGTAGAGAATTTCTTTTTTCTTTCTTTGGTATCTTTTGTTTTTATTTTAACTTTTTTTTTTTACTTCTGGCTAATGAAAGAGACACATGTAGGAAAATTAAAGAAATTAACATAAAGAGAAAAAAGACATTCCATGAAAAGGCCCAAAAAATCCTTTAGACTTTTATGGAGGGTCAGTTGGGTTACCTCCAACAAACATATTTATTTATTTATTGATTGATTTGACTGGTGTTGTACGCCGCACTCATGATTATTTCACTAATACGATGGCCAGCATTATGGTGGGGGGAAACAGGGCAGAGCACCTTCCCACGTACGGCCGGAGAAGAGGCCAGCATGAGCTGGATTTGAACTCACAGTGAACGCTTTGGTAAGAGGCTTGGGTCATCGCACCATGCTGGCTTCTCAGCCACTGAGACCCCCGAACACATTGTAAATGATGACCTTTCCTTATAATATTGCAAAGAATTACATGAAGACAAATATTTTGCTACCTTTACTGATAACCTCTTCTAAAGAATGGGCTGTCAATGCTTTCTTCAGAGAACGGTCCTTGTTCCAAACCTTGTATGGTTTACCTGTCGATGAAGCCATGCCTGAAACAGCTAGATGAATAGAAAGAAAAACAAACTGAAAAATTTTAATTTTGAGGCAGAAGTATAACAGTGTATAATAACATCATGGGTGCTTACCCAGGCTGCATAATGAGACAAAGGCAAACAATGATATTATGATACGTGCTTACTGTATATGCCAAATAATTTGTAGTACGTTTCTAGCAATGCGATGGGATGTGATGCAGCTGTTGTCAATCGGCGATACGGTAAGATTACATGCATTTACAAACAGCTGTACAACTACAACGTGCATTACTATCACGGCTATGGCAGCAGATATACAAGTACAGATATAATATTAGATGAATCTTAGCACACCTACCCTTTCGATTTCTGATATCAAAACGCCGCCTTCGATGTCAACTAAAGCTTCAGTCACTGGTCAGCTCAGCGGCCGAAAAACGTCCAAGATCTTCAATGCATGTCTCCTACACGATTCGACAAGATTGAACGAGTGAAATCGCGGATACACCGGAAGCTAGCGTAAAAGTAGCGTCCCCTGTTCCAGAGCTCTCGCCTCCTGGAGATAAATACGGAGTTACCACGGAGATGTCAAGGTTTTTTTTATTTATTTAATTTTAATTGTCTGCTTATATGTATGTGTTGATTGCATCTAACACACGAGGTGATAACATCCCTTGAAACAGATGATAAGACTTAATAATGTAAAGCAGTAATGATGTTTACTCCGCTTGTTGTTTGGCTGAGATCATTGGCAAGTTTGAACTTTCGTGACTTTGTACAACAGCAGGCGCCAAGCTGAGCGTAAATTGACTTGCTTCAGTTGCGATCCTAAACATCTTCGTCTGACTCCACAGTCGACCTACGCGTAAAGATAATCCGAGAAAACCTTGTGATCGTGAGCATCTTTAGTAGTCTGACTTGAATATCTGGATATGCCATATTTAAATCTTCACAACTTAGGCGAGGGTCAGAGACCAACGTCGTTGTCTAAGTAGTGAGGAACAGATGGCGGTCCGAATAAGCACTCCACTTACCTCTGGATGGTCAACCCAGCATCTCGCCGTCCAGCTGTCGCACACAGTTTTGCTATGGTAATTCATTAAAGTATTATCCCTGGTGAAAAATGCATCCAGGCTTAGATGGTGCAATGTTTACATAGAAATATAGTTGATATGCAGGCCTTGACTCTGCACTCCCTGGTTTTCAGTGTGCTGTCCTCAATATACTGATGTTGTCCGCTTTGTGACATGGTTGTCTGTAATCTCTGTCCATTTCTTTGTATGTCAGTCGAGTGATATGTATTATCTTACAAATGTGCACTGGGCCAAAACTTCTCTGTGGTCATGGCTAATATAGCTCATCAGCCATGTTTGACATGTGTTTGAATGCCTCCGATGTTCGATCTGCATCAGAAAAGAGACAGTCATCTAAGTCAGCTTTTTCCAAGGAGGCCGCCTTATGAGTTCACAAGAGAAATGAAGAAATTCAAACAGTTTCGACGATATAAACTAATCTTGTGTACAATAAAAATCAAATCCAAATTTATATCCATAAACTGTAGCACTGTATTTTCAGTGCTTAACATGATATTTTCCCTCCATCTTTTGTAGATGAATGGACGTTGCTGTTTGTGGAAGGCATTATGGTGAGCTAGGGCAGTGGCCCAAAAAGCATAAAATGTCAGAAGCTACAGACATTGGCCCAACAATGTTGTTGACAGCAGAAAACCATTGTTTCAAGGTTATGAAAGGGTTGCAGAGTCTGCGGAAGAACTCTGTTCTTTGTGACTACTCACTGGTGGCTGAAGGGGAGGTAATCAATGTGCATAAGGCTGTGCTGGCAGCATGTAGCGATTACTTCCATGTCATGTTGACTGGTAGTATGCGAGAGAGTCGAGAAGGCCTGGTGGAACTGAAGGGTGTCTCTTGCACAGGATTACAGGTTGTGGTGGACTTTGCTTACTCCGGTGTTCTCGAGCTAAACTCGGATAATGTTGAGGAAGTTTTGGCAGCAGCGACTCACCTTCAGGTGACTGATGCTGTTGAACTGTGCAGCCGATACTTGGAGGCAGCCATTACTATTGAGAATTGTGTAGACATTTTAAACTTAACAGAGCTGTATAGCCTGGAACATACAAGAGAGGAAACAAGAAAATTTATTTTGGAGCGGTTTGAAGTGTTTGCTGAAAGTGAACATTATTATAAGCTGACTTCGACACAGATGGCCAGTTTGTTGTCTGAGAATTGTCTTCGTGTCATGTCAGAGTATCGTCTGTTTGAGCTTGTTCTCAAGTGGATAGCATTTGACAAAGCAAACAGAGAAGCCTGCGTGGCTGATCTGATGAGAAATGTCCGTTTACCTCTGTTATCAGGCGAGGAGTTAGTGGACAAGGTGAGCCGTGTGCCAATCATGAAACAAAACCCAGACTGTGTGGATCTTCTGACTGATGCAAAAGACTACCACATCGTCGTAAGTAAGCAGGCTCTGTTACAGACGTGGCGCACTCAGGTTCGCTCTGACAGGACGAGCTTGGTTATGTGTAATGCGGACAATCTGGAGAGCTACACCTTGGAGACAAAACGCTATGCCTTCCTCAAGGACTGTACTATCCCTTTGTACAACCCTTGTGTGGTGGTAGTGGATAACTTTATGTATGCATGTGGTGGGAAATATGACAGCAATGACAACAATGAAATTGCCACGGCACGCTGCTTTCGTTACGATCCTCGCTTTGATTCCTGGTTTGAGTTGCCGTCCATGAATGAAGCACGGAAAGACTTTGTTGTTGTAGTCCACAACAGGAAGCTGTATGCCATAGCAGGACAGGACGAGAACATGGTGATGTGCACAATGGAGTGTTTCTCTATCACAGAGAATGAATGGGAGAAGAAGGCCTCACAGCCCCAGGCGGTCTTCAGCCATGCGGGAGCTCTGTGTAATGGACGTATATACATATCTGGAGGGCAGAAGTTCACAGGCTGTTGTAACCAGTTGTCTTGTTACGACCCTGAATCAGACCTATGGGAGGATAAAGAACCCATGCTAAATGCACGCTGTAATCACTCCATGGCAGAAGTGGCCAACAAGCTTTACATCACCGGGGGTAATATTGAAGACGGGTATGGTTTTGCAGTACCTGTGATCAGCATAGAGACATACTGCCCCATAAGTAACCAATGGACTTTGTGTAAGAGGACATTAAATATTCGTGAGGCTGGTTCTTGTGTTGTTGGAAACAAGATCTACATTGTTGGAGGTATTAATGGGGAACATTATTATTCTGATCTTGTTCAATCATACAACCCACTTGATGACACTATCTGTGTAATAGAAAAATTCCCAACAAGAATTTACTGTAAAGCATGTTGTATTTTGACATTACCTCAGTATGTTTAGCTTTCATTATCATGTGATTGATCATGCTTCCCCAAAAATTGTTAAAACCAGTGCTTCCTTAACTGTTGTTTTGTCTATGTGTTGCATTTAGTAAGTGAAGATTGATTGCATGATGTTATCTAGTTCCCAAAGTTTTATGGGACATCTTTTTCCTTTCTTGTGCATGAATATAATTTATTAATATTAGTGTAGATTGGAAGGGCCATTTGGCAAAACAGTAAACAAAGCTTTTTTTTGGTGAAGAATATGTTTATTTAACTTGAACACAAAAGGTGATAACATCAAAGTACTTGACACGAAGTTCAGACTATAATTAGTCAATCTGATTTTAGCGGTCAAGACATCCTTTTTCATCTCTGTGTTATACATGTATTTACATGTACACATAGCGCTGTTTATAATGTGAAGAATTGAAAAATGAGGTCATTAGAAAATTCGCATGACTGAAGAATCTCATCGACATTATGCCAACACGATTCTAGATCTCAATCAGATGTATTATTCTGGTAATTGGATAATGTGTAAATTGGATGTATAATTGTTGCTCTTTTCATTGTTATGTTGAAGGTGTTGTGGATGTGTGATAGTTAGCGAAATATGCAGGCCGTATGTGTGTATACCATCATGCAGGGGTATATATCAGTCTGTGAAATGTTTGACAGGTGTTCAAGGGAGTTTTTCTCAATGTATGAATTTGGAAAGTAGATCTTTTGTCATATTACAAGCCATAGTATTGATAGCTCACAGATGAAATTGACTGATTTATGTTTTAGTACCACGATGGAATTTCATTGTTCTCATTTCTCAGTCCGGATTGTTTTGAGCTTTAGCATTTAATGGCGATTCAGTTGAGATGATTTGTGAACATGATATTGTTCAACATTGTTATTAAGATTTATTGAATGTGGAATTTAGGGTATGTGTACCATTGTACATGTACTACAACTTTTCTTGTTAAACATTCTTTGTGCAATATACTTTGCAATGTTGTAAAATTACTTATACATGTAGCATAGACATGTATATACATGTTTGTTTTTTTTCCTTAAACTTTTAAGTTATTAAAATAGTGATGAAAATTAGAAATGTCTTGTTGAAAGAACCTCAAAAGACAATACTTAATATCTGTCCTGGTTAACAAAGTAAGGGCTACTCTAATTCCTCAACCTTTTCGCAGATGAAAAAGCAATTTTCAGTGCAATTTATGCATATTTTTAATTTGATTTTGGAGACAAAACTACATTGATTGCTTGGATACACATTGTGCAATCAAGTGAAAAGTTTGGAGAATTACAGTACTCAGCACACTGATGAATATAGTTTTACACAGGTTCATAGTGTTGCCTTTCAGATATGGTCACTTATCTGTGAATGTAGTAAAACTTGATAAACATGCGTTTCACAAAGCCAGAATGCTGACAGGTGCTAGAACTAGCTCTGGTGAGGGCAAAAATGCAAGCATCTACAGGACCGGACGCCATGTATTGAATGATGCTAGCATATTTATGTTCAACCACAACAACATGGACTCGAGTTCTGATCTCAAGTTGTCTTGTGAAATCATATACATGCACTGATGATTGGGGTAAAAAAAAATGAGCACAGTGATCAAACATCAGCTGTTTGTCATGTCATTGATGATTTGTTAAGACAGTATCTGTTGATCTCAAGGGGCAGATACCACACAATTAACCTTCAATCCTGACTTACGTTCTAGCTGTCATAATAGGTGTAGATCAGTATCTCTGCTTCTATTTTGTGGGCTTTGAAGTGAATTTAGATAGTCCACCCCATGAGCCCGAACCATCTGAATGATCAGTGTTGAACATAATGCCAGCATTCAAGAATATTTCATTGACACAATTGTGTTTTGCTCAGAGGGTAGAGGAAACTTAAGTTAACCATGGGTGTGTGACAAGTAGCTGACAAAGTTTCTCACATGTGATGCGTTAAAAGAGGAAGTTGTAACTTCGTCGCTCAGTGTTCAGCATGAAGGGGACAGTGCAACAACCAGTTGACACGTATCAGTATAATGACTTGGGCGGGAGCGGCTAACTTGTCTATGGTGAGGCGTTTCAGTGAAGCAGCACTAGATAAAAGAGCGGTGGAAATCCGTCCTGTAACAAGAAGGCACATTACATGCACTCTAAGGATTTCTTAGAGAAAAATCGTTAAGTACGACGTTAAACCCCAAGCACTCACTCACGTGTGATGCAAAGATTTTCACGTGTAAAGCAAGTTCAATACATTCATGTAAGCAACATTGGAAGAAGGAGGGAGATCTTCAAAGAAGTTCATGTAAGACTGTATGAACCTTCAAACCCTTATTGCTACAAATGTCCCCTAAACAACGCATGCTGGGAATCTTGAAAATTCTGTTTCACGCTGAAAATGAACAAACAAAAGTAACAGTAAGTTGGGCAGGACACTGTTCCTGACTATGTTATCCCTGTAAGGGATCCCGTAGTACTTTGATTGTCATTTAATGTCATACTCAAGAATTTTCCATTTACATAATAGTAGTCAGTTTTACTGGCAGAGGAAATCAAAGTAGCAAAGGTAAAACACCAACCATCAGGTTGTTTCCAAAGAACTTACCCACATCAGATGTTAAAATGTGCCCATCATGTTGGTGGGAGATACATTGTAAGTTGTGTTGAACAAAGGCCTTATTGACTCCTTCTTGTCCTATGGACAGTGAGGGTTGAGAAATTCACAAGTGGGCCTGATCTGCACCAGTTAGTTCTAATTTGTGTAAAAACACATCATACTGTCTTGTTACACTGCAATGCTCCTGAGCTACCTCTTTGCATTATGTGTACAACTACAAACAAATAGTCACATAACTACAGCCAAAAACAACACTGCTTGGTCCAACTTGTTTTAGGCAGACAATGTTCCCCATTCTCTGTCCAAGGCCGGGCTTGAACCCACAGCTCACAAGTCCTAACAATTCATCTTTAGCATCTTAACCACTGTCACGACCTGCTCAACATAGTAGTCCAATACATGTGCTTAATGCTTTGTGAATGATGCTACTATATTCCTTGATTTAAACTTCTGTTTATGTATAAGAGAACCTATTTATTTCAAAATGACTATGCAAGGAAGATGGTAATTAATAAGGCATAAATATTTTTATTTTTTTTTATGTACATACACAAATGAAAAACAGTCTTCCAAAATATAAGATATTATCCATATAAGGATATCAACAATTAATCATTAACTTGTTAATCTCCACAACATGTGATATCAAAAATATATACATACATTGTATATCCAAATGTATACACACAACACATACGTACACACATATAACTGTAAAATCCAACACACTCGTAAATACGCACTTGCCACATGATAACAGGAAACGGCAGATAAGGTTTAATTAAGCTTTCTGTTAATACAGATTATGACATGAAAGACAGAAATTTGGGCATTTTAATTAAAGCACAGCACAAACTAGAAATCCCAAGGAGAACAAATATCACATTTGTGGTAGTAACTTCTGCAATGAGACAGGTAATCAGGTACCTTCGCACTTCAATTTGCTTTTTATAATATAAAATCAACATACATTTTATAATATAATCAACAATTACCCATCCTTCACCAGGTATATCACAGGCATCCTAATTTAAATAATCTGCAGTGCACATCTGTTAAATCCATATTGAAAGTTGATAAAATTACCCAACTCTTTCATAAATGTAAAAATGTCAGACTCCTATTATCTTCACGTGTATTTTCTACAACTTTCCACGCACCTGAAATAGCTAGATTAACTGCTTAACTGGCAGGAATGTAGTGTAAATGTAGAATGTAGTGCTTCAGGATTGTAGTGTACTCTTTAACAGTGTTATCAGCTGTTCTAGCAGATCCTTTTCAGCTTTTCCAGGCACGTCAGAGCTGAGGCTGTTTGCTGGGTGCACACAATCATTCAACACTCTGCTCAAACCAGTCGAAATGGAGAGGGGAGGACTTTGGAGCAGTCCATTGTAGCCATTGCGCAATGTACTGACCAAAATCTTTTCACAGACACTCTGAAATTTAAAAAAAAAAAACATACTTAAATACTCCTGATGTACATGTAACTGTGGATAGAGAGAACATAGTATAATTTAATTTGTCGCGTTTCAGACTTCATGCACAGGTACTGTGGATAGAGAGAACATGGTATAATTTAGGCTGTCAGATTCCAGACTTCATGTACAGGTACTGTGGATAGAGAGAACATGGTATAATTTAGGTTGTCGGATTCCAGACTTCATGTACAGGTACTGTGGATAGAGAGAACATGGTATAATTTAGGCTGTCGGATTCCAGACTTCATGTATATGTACTGTGGATAGAGAGAACATGGTATAATTTAGTTTGTCGCGTTTCAGACTTCATGCACAGGTACTGTGGATAGAGAGAACATGGTATAATTTAGGCTGTCGGATTCCAGACTTCATGTACATGTAACTGTGGATAGAGAGAACATGGTATAATTTAGGCTGTCGGATTCCAGACTTCATGTACATGTACTGTGGATAGAGAGAACATGGTATAATTTAGGTTGTCGGATTGCAGACTTCATGTACATGTAACTGTGGATAAAGAGAACATGGTATAATTTAGGCTGTCGGATTCCAGACTTCATGTACATGTAACTGTGGATAGAGAGAACATGGTATAATTTAGGCTGTCGGATTCCAGGCTTCATGTACATGTAACTGTGGATAGAGAGAACATGGTATAATTTAGGTTGTCAGATTCCAGGCTTCATGTACATGTAACTGTGGATAGAGAGAACATGGTATAATTTAGGGTGTCGGATTCCAGGCTTCATGTACATGTAACTGTGGATAGAGAGAACATGGTATAATTTAGGATGTCGGATTCCAGACTTCATGTACATGTAACTGTGGATAGAGAGAACATGGTATAATTTAGGCTGTCGGATTCCAGGCTTCATGTACATGTAACTGTGGATAGAGAGAACATGGTATAATTTAGGCTGTCGGATTCCAGACTTCATGTACATGTAACTGTGGATAGAGAGAACATAGTATAATTTAGGGTGTCGGATTCCAGACTTCATGTACATGTAACTGTGGATAGAGAGAACATGGTATAATTTAGGTTGTCGGATTCCAGACTTCATGTACATGTACATGTAACTGTGGATAGAGAGAACATGGTATAATTTAGGATGTCGGATTCCAGACATCATGTACATGTAACTGGGAATAGAGAGAACATGGTATAATTTAGGATGTCGGATTCCAGACTTCATGTACATGTAACTGTGGATAGAGAGAACATGGTATAATTTAGGCTGTCGGATTCCAGACTTCATGTACATGTAACTGTGGATAGAGAGAACATGGTATAATTTAGGTTGTCGGATTCCAGACTTCATGTACATGTAACTGTGGATAGAGAGAACATGGTATAATTTAGGTTGTCAGATTCCAGACTTCATGTACAGGTACTGTGGATAGAGAGAACATGGTATAATTTAGGCTGTCGGATTCCAGGCTTCATGTACATGTAACTGTGGATAGAGAGAACATGGTATAATTTAGGTTGTCAGATTCCAGACTTCATGTACAGGTACTGTGGATAGAGAGAACATGGTATAATTTAGGTTGTCAGATTCCAGACTTCATGTACATGTAACTGTGGATAGAGAGAACATGGTATAATTTAGGGTGTCGGATTCCAGGCTTCATGTACATGTAACTGTGGATAGAGAGAACATGGTATAATTTAGGATGTCGGATTCCAGACTTCATGTACATGTAACTGTGGATAGAGAGAACATGGTATAATTTAGGCTGTCGGATTCCAGGCTTCATGTACATGTAACTGTGGATAGAGAGAACATGGTATAATTTAGGTTGTCGGATTCCAGACTTCATGTACATGTACATGTAACTGTGGATAGAGAGAACATGGTATAATTTAGGGTGTCGGATTCCAGACTTCATGTACATGTACTGTGGATAGAGAGAACATGGTATAATTTAGGCTGTCGGATTCCAGACTTCATGTACATGTAACTGTGGATAGAGAGAACATGGTATAATTTAGGATGTCGGATTCCAGACTTCATGTACATGTACTGTGGATGGAGAGAACATGGTATAATTTAGTTTGTCGGATTCCAGACTTCATGTACATGTACTGTGGATAGAGAGAACATGGTATAATTTAGGCTGTCGGATTCCAGACTTCATGTACATGTAACTGTGGATAGAGAGAACATGGTATAATTTAGTTTGTCGGATTCCAGACTTCATGTACATGTAACTGTGGATAGAGAGAACATGGTATAATTTAGGCTGTCGGATTCCAGACTTCATGTACATGTAACTGTGGATAGAGAGAACATGGTATAATTTAGGTTGTCGGATTCCAGACTTCATGTACATGTACATGTAACTGTGGATAGAGAGAACATGGTATAATTTAGTTTGTCGGATTCCAGACTTCATGTACATGTAACTGTGGATAGAGAGAACATGGTATAATTTAGGTTGTCGGATTCCAGACTTCATGTACATGTACTGTGGATAGAGAGAACATGGTATAATTTAGGCTGTCAGATTCCAGACTTCATGTACATGTAACTGTGGATAGAGAGAACATGGTATAATTTAGGCTGTTGGATTCCAGACTTCATGTACATGTAACTGTGGATAGAGAGAACATGGTATAATTTAGGCTGTTGGATTCCAGGCTTCATGTACATGTAACTGTGGATAGAGAGAACATGGTATAATTTAGGCTGTCAGATTCCAGACTTCGTGTACATGTAACTGTGGATAGAGAGAACATGGTATAATTTAGGTTGTCAGATTCCAGGCTTCATGTACATGTAACTGTGAATAGAGAGAACATGGTATAATTTAGGTTGTCGGATTCCAGGCTTCATGTACATGTAACTGTGGATAGAGAGAACATGGTATAATTTAGGCTGTCGGATTCCAGGCTTCATGTACATGTACTGTGGATAGAGAGAACATGGTATAATTTAGGTTGTCAGATTCCAGACTTCATGTACATGTAACTGTGGATAGAGAGAACATGGTATAATTTAGTTTGTCGGATTCCAGACTTCATGTACATGTAACTGTGGATAGAGAGAACATGGTATAATTTAGGCTGTCGGATTCCAGACTTCATGTAGATGTACTGTGGATAGAGAGAACATGGTATAATTTAGGTTGTCGGATTCCAGACTTCATGTACATGTACTGTGGATAGAGAGAATATGGTATAAGTTAGGTTGTCGGATTCCAGACTTCATGTACATGTACTGTGGATAGAGAGAACATGGTATAATTTAGTTTGTCGGATTCCAGACTTCATGTACATGTACTGTGGATAGAGAGAACATGGTATAATTTAGGTTGTCGGATTCCAGACTTCATGTACATGTAACTGTGGATAGAGAGAACATGGTATAATTTAGTTTGTCGCGTTTCAGACTTCATGTACATGTACTGTGGATAGACAGAACATGGTATAATTTAGTTTGTCGCGTTTCAGACTTCTCTTTGTTTGTCAACTTGATTCTAATCATTTTATCTGCATCACAATCCGATCCAACATTCATACATCAATTGTCAATTTTTCCCCATGGACTTTGTGTTATTATATTAGTAATGGTACAAACCCTCAACAATTTTTGTACACATTCCATAATAAATTACTTGTCCCATGAGGACAACATTAACTCCTATTAACCTTCTGCTAGATTGGAAAAATCAAAATAAGCCACAAAAACACTTAACTAAAATCAATTGCATGCAATATGAACAATTTTGAGAATACGCTTGATTCCACTCAATCATATATTGCAAAATTTCTGTAATTAAGTTAGATACAAAAGCATATCAACTTTAATAGTGGTACATCAGAAATATATTCTTGAATTTTGGAAGTAAACCGATTTTGCGTATATGTATGCCCAAAATAAAGTTATTTGGTTCAAATTTCAACAGCAAAACAAAACATGATAAACACATTTAACAAAACAATGGTAACACACTGTAAACGCATTTAACAAAACAATGGTAACACACCGTACCATTTGGATAGTTACACAATGTGACAAATTTAAACAATTTTACTGAGGAAATCAATAATTGTCAGCGTTCAGAACATCAGTCACACTAACAGATAACAATGAACCATCAAGCATCCTGTCAAGAAAAAATAGGGTTCTTGCGTACCTGTAAGTTATTGTTGACCCGTGTCTGTAGACAGTCTCGTGTTTTCACATTGCACCAACCTTTGCAATCAAAGAAATCACAATCATAATGACTTGAGCAATTATGCACAGACATAATTTCATTAGCCATTTTCCTTTCCTTGAAGAACATGTCTACATCAATGGCTTTAAGCTGTCCAGATTTGGAAATACCGAAGTTTTCCAACTTGACGTCACACATGTGCAAAGGTTCCGCAAAAAGAGAACTATTCATGTCCTGAACCAGTTTCAACAGTTGCATAGAAACATCAACCCTCTGTAACCATGGAGAATCATGTTTCATTAAAATCCGCCTTTCCAGCAGAGAAGATGTTTCCACAAATTCCATCGCGTAAAATCTTCCACATGTTCCCAGAATTTCCGGAATGAAACTCCAGTCTTGGTTCAATTTCATAACCATAAATTCTGTTTGTTGCACCAGACTCCATATTGTGTCCATAGTTGCAATTTTGGACAGTTCTGGATTCTGACTGAGTGAGTTATAGTTTTCGGGATTGATCCCCCAGATGTCCCTTAAGATGTTTCTGTTTTGCTTTTGACTTCCTGTATAGCCTATTGTTATTTTTAACTCCTCAATCACCATATTGCGGAATGTTTCCCATTCAGGGTATATCACCTTCTGCTGATCCTCTCCCTCAGGAATTCCCAAGACATGGCGTAAAGTCTTTGAATATGGCACAACAACTTCTTTTGTTTTCAGAACTACTTTTGTGGAACCCGAATTCATGAGAAGAATAATTTTTCCACCCTTGAAATTTAGGCACTTGATGAAAGTCATTCTGTGTTGCACACAAAGATCGGCACACAGGGTTCCGATGACAGAGCCTTGCTTATACGCCAGACACTGTAAAGTAACAGTAAACACAACTCATGTGATGAAAGAAATGAAGTTATCATGATTCATCACCATAAACAACACTATTAAACTGTATCTTACAGTAACTTTCACAAGTTTATCTTTAAACTTAAATGTTTTAATTGTTTGCATTCTAAGGTACATATACACATACCCTAAATGACCCTAAATTTCGTCCATGACTAACCTGCCAATTTTTCCTGATTGAAAGAGTTCTATTGATTTTAGGAAGGTGTTTTGAGGTTTGCTTGGAACTTGGGATGGTATTCTGCTGGCAAACTGTAAGTTTCAGCACCATAACTAGTATTTTGTGACATTTATTTGCCTCTAAAAATGGACCTTTGTGGGCGAAATTTCAGGTCATACAGGGTATACATATTACACTGCTAGGCAATGATATCATGGGGAATTTTTCTACCTTTAAATTTGGGTAATGGCAAGTTAAAATTCATGCTTATAAGGTGTGGAACACAAATACGAAAAGAAGGACATATTACACTTTGGAAGGTGACGCCACCGGTGAGGAATTGTTCTGATGGCTGAGTGCAGTGGAGTACACGTGTATGTGAAGGCATGTATCTGTTTTCACTTTCAAGGTGTACAAGTGTTTTGAATGATGATAATGATATTATTTGTCTACACAGAAATAGCCCACTTTCATGATGTAAATACTAATTTATTTATTTATCTGACTGTTGTTTAACACCACACTCAAGAATATACGACGGCAGCTAGCGTTATGGTGGGAGGAAACCAGACAGAGCCCAGGGATTGCGTTGGTGAAAGGCTCCTGACTACTTGTGCTGCGTTAGTGCACTAAGTACTCGGCCAGAATGTCACCTGTACATACAGTACAAAAGTGAATAGATGAATTGACAAGATCCTAGTTTGACCCCATCACTGACAAGTAAGTCTGCTTTCCTGTAAAAATTTATCATGTTTAAAAATCTGGCCCCATGATCATTAAGCGATCTTAGACTTAAGTCAAAATTTCAATCATTAAATTTTGTATGTTCCAGTCTGTTTTTTAGCTAAAGTTTGTTGAACAATAACTTACACAGAATTTATATTGTCAAGCAAAAGTTTGACCAACCATTTTAAAGTGATTCAAAATTTTGACCGGCCATTTTAAAGTGATTCAAAATTTGGACTTAAGTGTAAGATCGCTTTGTGATCCCAGAGCCTGACCCTGTTCAGACTAAGTTTGACTTCAGTCAGAGACAGCGTCATCATCTTGAGGCTTGGACTGGTCTTACAGGTACGGTGCTACTGGTAAATAAATATCGTAAATGACTTGTCTAAGCTCTACAGCTTTCAATGTTCCTTACCAGCAACTTCAGTAGCCTTTGAGATTCCTGGTTGGAGCAGCTTGCTGCGCCATACATCATCACTATGACAAACTGAGATAGTACAGCTACTGCGATAAGACAACCCACACTGTACAGAAGGATACGCTTCCATCCTCGACCAACCAAACAGAGTCTCACACCCCTTCGGAGTCCCATGTTGTTATAGAAACATCATCCTCAACTACTGTTATTTTTGATGTGGTGTCAGGCCTGTTCAGCTCAATAACAAAGGTCAAACTTCCACTACATTGTCATCCATCAACTACAAAAAAAAAATTATAGACAAATAAATAATGCATCGAACGATTATTTACTTCGTCTTGTGGCATCTTTGTCCCACGTTCACAAAACTCATTAAACATATTTATCATACGTTTCAATGCTCAAAATGGTGTCACCTTACGGAGTTTTGATATATGCACAACATAAGCTGCGTTATAACATTGTGTGTCAGTACTACACCTCATGACTGGGCCATACATTTCATGTATCCCTCTACTACACCTCATGACTGGGCCATACGTCTCATGTATCCCTCTACTACACCTCAAGAATGGGCTGTACATCTCATGCATCCCCCCACTACACGCAATGATAGGGCTGTACATCTCATGTATCCCTCTACTACACCTCAAGAATGAGCTGTACATCTCATGCATCCCTCCACTACACGTTATGACAGGGCTGTACATCTCGTGTATCCCTCTACTACGCTTATGATACGTCTGTCCATCTCATATATCCCTTCACTATGACTTATGACTGGGCCATACATCTCATGTATCCCTCTACTACACCTTATGATAGGGCTGTACATCTGATTCTCATGTATCCCTCTACTACGCCTTATGATAGGGCTGTACATCTTATTCTCATGTATCCCTCTACTACGCCTTATGATAGGGCTGTGGTGATAAAACGTATATCAAAACATTGCCTTTTTCAAAAATTTAATTTCAGTAGAAGGAGTTGAGAACAACTCTTGACTTTTCTACCACAGATGGTTAATAGATGCATCTAGATGTAGAAAAATTTCAAAGAGTTAGGACAAAAACAAGGTAAAATGTCAGACACCAACTACATGAATAAAAATACCTCAAAGTGATCAGGCTTTCTTCTGCAAATTGTCCTATACATCAATAATATTAATCAGGCAACAAATATCTACTAAATCTATCACATGACCTATGGCAACTCACTGAAAATACAAAATAGTATACATACACTGAACGAAATGCGATTTTTAGGGGCACACATCCCAAAAAGTATTTAAGATATTTATTTTTTGATTCCATATTCTGAAAGGGGGTAGAAAATACCCTGTAGATTTTCAGACTTCTAGGCCCACTGAATTGGAAGTTATGGTCATCCAAAAATGCCTCCAGAATGGATATCCTATTCGCGACTGTTGAAAATGAACTTTACAGGGTGTCTTTAGATGGTCATATCTCAAAAACCACTTGGAATTTGGGGCTAAAACTTGGGAAACCTTCCTCGTATATGTCAAGGAATTTTTAAGAATTTTTTCAGCAAAATCGAAGAGGGTCACCACAACAGCCAGCTGAAATGACACGGAATGACCCATCTGATTCTCATGTATCCCTCTACCACACCTTATGATAGGGCTGTACATCTGATTCTCATGTATCCCTCTACCACACCTTATGATAGGGCTGTACATCTGATTCTCATGTATCCCTCTACCACACCTTATGATAGGGCTGTACATCTGATTCTCTTGTATCACTCTACTACGCATGTTGTCCATCATTTATTAAGCATTTTTATTCAAACCCCTCAGCCGATGTTATTTGGCCTATCGAAAATACGTCATTTCGGATGGTAGGAGTCCTACCCAACCTCCCCCCACCCGCCACTGGGTTCGCTGCTTATGGATAGTATTATGTTTGCAACAATAGAAGAACTTGACTTTCACTTTGCAACAAGCTGTGAAACTGATCAAGATTTCTTTTCCAATCTTTTACCCCATAGCACTATCATTACAGCATTTGGTGGGATAAGGTTTAGTTAGCAGTAGGCCTACAGCTACATACACAGGTATATGAACTTAGCAGGATGTTGTTTACATGCACATTTTAGCAGCTGTTTATTAGTTACCCCTTACAACTATGGTACCCCGACTCCTTTCCAAATCACTAAAAAGTTAGTATGCATGCGTGTCTGCAGGTTGCCATGAACTACCTCCCACATCCACAGGTAAGTTGGACAGCAAGCCATAAACTACTTGACATTTAACCATAAACCGTCTTACCATATATAAACAGTAGTGTTCACCAATGCGGCGTTGAACGGCAGGCGTCCCTCGGCCGACCGGAAAATGCCAGTAGGCCAGCCTCGTACCTTGCCCACAGACCATGACAGTATAAATATAGGGGAAAGTGGGGCAAAATGGACCCTTGGGGCAAAATGGGACAGTTCTCAGAAACGCATAATACTGGTGCTGTCACCTATGATGTCGCGTCCAGAATCAGAACGAGGCCGATTTATAACAACAAGGTCGTCATTAAAAGCTCACGTGGACATGAAGTCATTTTAGCGGGAGTTTATGAATTTTGACCCGTTTGATCTAAGGTAAGCATGTTTTTAAGCTCGGTATGAGCATAACTTATCCTAAGAAATACTACCTTAAACATATCCATTTGAAACTTTGCATAATTAGCTCCCACAAACAAGTAAATAATGTGAACTCAGCAACGAATTTTAGCCCGTGATGGCGATGATTCAATTTTAACAGTTGGGGGCAAAACGGGACACACTGGAATGGGGCAAAATGGGACATGTGGACCATTTTGCCCCACACTGTGTCCCGTTTTGCCCCATATAATAATCTGCATTATTTTACAGTATAACTCAAACTAGTTCGAGGCTTTATTAAAGTTATAATACTTAACGTTTATTTGGGATTTATAAGGATGCTTTACACCCTACATCAACCTAACTATATTTAGGTAAGTTCTTCAAACAAAGGATATATTCACAACATGGTTCCAGCACTTTATTCGAGCTTCTGGCGCTTCCAAAGACAACCGAGTTCTACTCATTCTGGATGGACATGCAACTCACACTAGAAACATACAAGTGATTGATTTGGCCAGAGAGAATGGCGTGGAAATACTATGTGTACCACCACACTGCTCCCATAAAATGCAACCATTAGATGTGAGTTTCATGAAGCCACAATCAACCTATTACGACCAGGAGTTAGAGAAATGGCTGCGAAACAACCCCGGTCGAGTGATTACCACCTTCCAACTTGCTGATCTCTTTGGCCGAGCCTATGTCAAAGCAGTCACAGCTGTGGTTGGATATTTTCCAACCACACGAGTTTGCTGCCGCAGAACCTACAGATGTTCCAAATCCAAACTCCCAAACGGTCAACCCATTGATTGATTTAGATGATCATGGCATCCAAACAGATGCAATTGTTGATGAGCCAACATCTGACAGACAAGTGGAGTCCGTTTCAGGCGTGAGCGCAATCCAGGAAGCTTTGGTTGAGCCGCAGCCGTCAACATCTGGCATACATGCCGAGGAGACTATTTTACATGTAGGCCTACCCACGATCCCGGAAGCTTCAGAAACCGAAAGTCCGAAAATCCAACCTGTTCTATTTCTCCGCCGCTGTCTACGCCTGTGTCGTCTTCCACCAGTAAGTCCTCGGATGGTAATTCACTTCCGCCAGGCTACATGTCACCATTTGACATTTCACCCCCACCCAGAGTCACCGTCAGGCAAACTCGGAAGTCAAATGTCCGCCGTGGCAAGGCATCTATTCTCACCAGCAGCCCGTACAAATCCTCACTTCTTGGTGATAAAGTACAGCCTCTCAGGGCAACATCTAGTTCACGACATGAAGTCGTCCGCAAAGCACAAACATCAACCCAAGGTAAAGGAAAGCGTAGGCCTACACGAAACCACCTTCCAAAATCAGTGATTGTGTCTAAAGTTGCCAAAACCCCTGAAGTTGCAGATGTAACGCACCCTTCGCTCGAAACTGATGAAGCCGATACAGAATGTATCTATTGTTCTGAACTGTGGAGCAAAGGCACCGATGGAATGATCCAGTGTACAACATGTTTACTGTGGGCACACCCAGCTTGCGCTGGCATAGATGATGACGATGATGCTTTTATTTGCGAACTGCGTAACTAACCAATGAAACTGTAAACAATACTATATCATCTTGAACGGTGTGTTTTGTTTGAGGTGGCAATACATAGGCCTACAACTACCAAAATTTCAATTCATGTACGTTGGGGTAAAATGGGACATGTGGGTCCATTTTGCCCCACCCAGTGGGGCAATATGGGACATACCGAACAGAAAGTATTTTTATTTTCTATTGGAATAGTCCGCGTATACAAACCAAAAATGATTAAAAAATTAAAGATATTATAACCCTTCATCACAAACCCTCTGTTTTTACACACCAGCTTTATAATTTAGCTACACACAAGTACATGAAGTTAAGTGTCCCATTTTGCCCCACTTTCCCCTACAAAGTGAACCAGGGTAATGATGAGTAGAATTTAATTTCAGTCACTTTATGTCGACCCATTTGTAATTCAGGGATGATATACAATAAAACATTTACACCACAATCATTCAAACTTAGCTGGTTAACGGTATGAATCTATACGTCTTTTGGAAGAACACATATTTCAACATACCAACAGCCATGTTTTATACCTATTAATGTATTTGACTGGTGTTTTACGCCGATTTCAAGAATATTTCACTTACACGACGGCGGTCAGCATTATGGTGAGAGGAAACCAGGCAGGGATCG
Source organism: Liolophura sinensis (assembly GCF_032854445.1). NCBI lineage: Eukaryota > Metazoa > Mollusca > Polyplacophora > Chitonida > Chitonidae > Liolophura > Liolophura sinensis. The sequence continues at coordinate 13,970,566 of NC_088299.1, read as the reverse complement.
GGGTAAACCCATGACCATCCGCAGGTTGCCGGGGGCCCTTCCCACGAACGGCCGGAGAGGAACCCCGCATGAGCTGGGCTTGAAATCTCAACCGCATTGGTGGGAGGCTCTTGGGTCATTACGCCGTCCTGGCGAGCTAACCACCTCGGCCACGGAGGCCTCGCCACGTGTTATACAAACATGTTTATATACCATGCATTTACAATAACAAATACACATCCATATGTCGTAACTTGGCGGAAGCGAATAATCGGCTACATATGAAAGATATTTTCTCTTAAAATTTACAAATACTGATTTTATGGGCAACGGCACTTAATGGAACAAGATCTGAAATAAACACGGGGTTTGCCGGGCGACAAAACAAACATAACGAATAAACCTTAATTAGTCATTCCAGTGTTGTAATTTTAACTGGTCAATAAACTGAAATTGAAACTATACAGGCCCTAAAAAGCCCCCCACCCCCATCCCGATGCTGCATGCATTCGGGACAAAACCATATGCAGAATCGCGATCACCTCAAATCGAAACTAAATATACTGAATTAAAATTCTTTTTGGTATCATTTTATCTTGGACTTATGTTTCTATGCATGTATAAAGTTTAAATGCTGACAATTTTTACCATGCCAGAGTCTAATTGACCTCATGCAGCGTATATGCCTATGATTAGCCATACATGGCTGGTAGACAAAACAAAAAAGAAAAAGAAAACAATAATTTTCTTCAGTTCAACGAAGCTAGGTCATTGTAAAACATAAAGATATGAAAGGTGTAGCGCATCGTCAATCTCATTTAGCCCATGAGGTTGCCGTTAAAGAGGTGATGCTTACCACATCGATGAAAAGTGACCACCATATATGTGTGACCAGAATTAGATATAAGCGATCTGAGTGCATGACCTCTTCCCGACAATACGGGTATTCTTTATATGTAAGTGCAAACACATAGTCCCATAAGTTCATGCCGTATGAATAAAAACAGATTTTAATTAGCTCTGACTTTTCTCTCATCTTTATGGTTTACAAATAATCAGCTAGTCCAATGCCTTTGTGTGACGACCGAAGTGATCTGCTACTATAATACGAGTATATGCAGATGCCGTGGGTATTCGCTATTCTAAGTAAAACCCTTATGAAATAACGCTTAAAGCATGTCATAAATACACGACGCATCACATTTCATCACTTGCTGTTGTAGAGAACCCACAAAAATTATAATTTTGTAAGCAATAAACGTACACATCGTTTCACATTTCTAAGTGTTTTATCCGCTACTTCTGGTGTTGTGAGGTCAAATGGCGGGCTTGGTGTGTTTATGTGCTTCACTTCAACCGGCTTATTTTTGCTTGTGGAGCTGGTAAAACATGAAAACGAACATATAGTGTGAAGGAAACAAACAAAGGTTTATCCGAACGTTACGCATATAAGGATTAATCAATCGTTTTTGTAAAATAATATCACATTTCTTCAACCTTTACATTTCGTCGCACATCTATAGTGACTTTAACACCCAGTTAATGTACTTTATCTTCCACTGATCTTTGTGAAAGAATAACTATACTAAGGGACATATTCGGACTGCAAACTTCTTAAGTTTCTCTCTGTAATACAAACTAATTAAGAAGTTCTCGATGATTTATAACAGGCAAGGAAACGCAATTCAAGTTCATCGTAGATAGCGGCAGACTTTTTCATAGGGTGCTCTCGTTGAGGTCCGCGCGCACGCTTTATAAACATACGCTGCCCGGCAGGCGGGTTATTCACAAGTGTTCATTCGTGCAGGTTAGTGTTACTCCACTCGTTGACTTAACAATGGCAGACACCGCTCCCGTCGTCGCCCCAGCTGCGGCTAAGCCCGCCAAGAAGAAGGCAGCCAGCAAGCCCAAGAAGCCTGCAGATCACCCGAAATACAGTGAGATGATCAAGGCAGCCATCGCCAACCTGAAGGAGAGGGGAGGTTCATCCCGTCAAAAGATCCTCAAGTACATCATGGCTAACTACAAAGTGGCCGATGAGAAGACTGTCAACACCCATCTGAAGATGGCCCTGAAGGCTGGTGTGAAGAGCAACGCCCTGAAACAGTCCAAGGGCACTGGTGCCTCTGGTTCTTTCCGTCTCGGAGAGTCTGCCAAAAAGGCCGCCCCCAAACTGAAGAAAGTTAAGAAGCCGAAGGCAGCCAAACCGAAATCGCCAAAGAAGGCTAAGGCCAAGAAACCCGCCGCCAAGAAGCCAGCTGCAAAGAAGCCTGCTGCGAAGAAAGCTGTTAAACCAAAGAAGCCAGCAGCCAAGAAGTCTCCAAAGAAGGTCAAAACAGCCAAGCCCAAGGCCGCGAAGCCTAAGACTGCCAAGCCCAAGGCAAAGAAGACCCCCAAGAAGGCCGCTGCCAAGAAGTAAAGAATTTCTGCCATCTCCGGGTTTTACCCCTTCTCCAACGGCCCTTTTCAGGGCCAACCATACCTCCCGAAAGAAGCTTTCAGTCTAAGCACTTGTATACTGTATATATGTATTAATATTCATTTATTGTAGACCCATACGAAAGCCTACGTATACGCATGGGCGCTTGTCCAAACTGTGGCCCTACACACACGTTCACGTACATTATGCATTTCTTATGGCTCGTAATTTTTTTGGATCGCTGTTTCATGTTAGTGTATCGGACGACCTGCTTCGTACACGTGTGTGAAGGAAATCAACGAGCCACATCACAAGTCTTGTAATAAGTGTTCATATGGCCAATTAAATTTCTTTTGCTATCTCAAAAGTAATCAAACATCACGAGCGTTTTACTGGAGATTATCTCGAGATAGCTATTTTGATCCAAGTCAGAAACGTGGATGGAAACAATGTAACCTATTAAGACAATCTATGTACAGTTTGCAACAATGAGATTTTTGTAGAAATTCAGTCAAAACTAACACAAGACGAGCTGTTTCGTTGTTGAACTTCGTTTAGGCTTTGTTATACAATGTATGGGCTTTATTTTCTGCTAAAACCATTTAACAGCTGTAATATGTCGTTTTTAACTGATTAAGTGTCTATTTGTCTATTTTAAGTACTTTCAGGTTTTATATTACATTTATTATGTAGCCATCGAGTGCATGGATTATTCGCGGTAAACATTTTTAACGCGAGCAATAGCCGAGAGATTCCACCATAATTGTTTCTGAAAGTTTGCGCCGAATTTTACTGGTGTGCCTAGAAAACGTGCGCATACCATATCTTCGTCATTTACCCCTCTTTTGGAGGACGCCCGTTTATTACATGGAAGGAGCGTACCACATGTAATTTACACATAATCAAAAAATCCTCAAAAATAAAGGGCGTTAACCTTCGCGGGTCAATTCTCAAGAGGTAGAATATGTCCAGCATGAAGTTTGAGCGTGGATGAAGAGAATTTTTCTTACGAACTGTATCACCTGGGACTGATACAACTTCCATTAGTCCCTGGTAACGCAAGTTGCAAACAAGGGCAGGTAACTCTATACGAATAAGCCCGGCTGCCACTTTGGGTGAGGTGCATACTGTCTAGTGTACACGTAGCTTTCATTATCACTAGCTGATCATGCTCGTGTATACAAATGTGAAGAGACAACATCTTGACACTAGTGCAGGAATTTATGTTTACACCTTTGTGACCGCCCATTTCACGGATGTTTTGAGATATTCACTACCTGTCTGCAACGAATACATTGGGACACAGTTTACAACTTGGCTTCAACAACATTCACGTAACTCTTCCTAGTGACGGACTGCAGATTACAGAATTGTCAGCAAAGATATTCCCCTTTAAGTATTTGACTGGACTTCTTTCGGAGAAATTTAGAAACTAAGTTGAATAACATAGAAAATATATGGATCACAACTTCTATTTATTCAGTGAGCGACGTTTCGGTAGACGTACAAATGCCGTTATCAAGTACAATGTGAAAAGCATACGCTTGATAACGGTATCAGTATCTATACCTAAAGGTCGCTCATTGAATAAACAGAATTGTGATTCATACATTTGTTATGTTATTTGATAATAGTTTTACGGCCAGCATTAAATGGTATGAGGTCACTTCGCACAACCCGGGGGAACCCATGTCATGCACAGGTGGCTGACAGATCTTCCCATGTACAAATGGAGAGGAAACCATCTTTCATACTTACACGTATACACCACTGATCATAAACAGCATATATTTATTTCACTCGTGGTGTTTTTAAAATGAATATTCCACTTCCATGAAATGCATATCTTCAAGTGTTGAGGGAGTATTTTGTCTGTAAAAATGCACCAGTATAAAGCCACAAATTAGCAAGGCCTGGTGTTGAACCTCAAACCTGCATCAGCTAGTATGAGCTATGGTCCCTTTCCCTACATAAAGCAATGTTAGGTATGAAGTCTAAAGGAGAAATTGAAAGATGAAGTAAAGGCGATTCGGACGGGATTTCACAAAAATGCAGTTTTAGGTGAAAAAACGTCATCCCATCTTCCTAGAGCCTACCTTACAATGTGAATGCTTCAAGGATTCACGCAATGTTTGTTTTTACTTCTTAATATGCAGATCAGAATGTGAACTAACAGGTAAAAGTGCAAAAATCTTCTCAGCCCATATTTCTTTTTTTTTTTTTTTTTTGGTGTGTGTGAGGCAGGGATGTCGCTTTAAACTAGATATTTCCTAAGGCCACAGGGGTCAGTCTGGAAATGAAGTAGTTTTCCACGGTTCTTCTGATTGTTGCTTTTTTCTTTCTATCCACCTCTGAGTGAGTAATCGTCCATAACCTTCTACTTGTGGCCATGTTCAATTTAATAATAATAATGCAACCAAATGCTCTCCTAAAAGTTTCATGTCATGATGTTGACTTACTGAAGTAATATCCTCATCAGGAATGAAAACACATACACACCTTTAAACACAGCCATACTTTTAATGACCAAAGATTATTTCACGAGTACAACAAAAACATGCTGTAATGTAAAACTGCAAAAACGACAACAGTCATTCAGTCCGACTGTTACACACTTGGCCATATATATATATATCCCACTGATAATCTGGGTATATGAGGTTTTTTATTGCAAGGGTTAGCACAATGCAGATAAATGTAATTGTGTGGTATATGTTGTATGTATAGGATTAAACAGCTAGGTGGGACAAACAGATTCTTGTAGAGATCAAAATGCACCTGGTGAAGCCTGGAGACAAATCAGCAGCTGCATATCAGTTTTTATCATCTTGCAGTCTCATGTTTACAGCTGACATCTCAACACCTGATCCTGTATAGCAGTGAGATCAGAGGTTATGGTCCACAGACGTTGTCTGGAAGCGTGCATCACTGTTTAAATTTCTGCCTCTTCCAACCAATGCACAAATCCACAGAAGAATTCAAATCTTTGTCTTAAATTCAGCTGTCATTTGGAGAGGTACGCAGTGAGATTCAGCTTCTTTAAGACAGGACGTAAGAGCCTGTTTGTGTGAAGCTGTAGCTCTGGATGGTCTGATTCCTATCAACATTCAGCAACAATCAGTTTTCAACCCGAAACAAAATCATACATAATACACCTGAAAACATAACAGTTTCTGGACATGCACCACAGCTGTCTGAGGGAGAGGAATCACAGTTTTGATCTCTTCTTGCGTTTCCCAAAACTGCCAGTAGTTTCAGTAGCAGCGGAATTGCAGAACTGCATTGGAGAGATCTGCTGTCGTAAATACTTGTTGGTACTGATACTGTGGTTATATGGAGAGAGGTGTGCCCCGGTGTGCTCGTCCATCAGGCCAGGAGCCCCAGACGGTTAACTTTAGCGGAGAGGAAGGTGTGCAATACAAACACCATGGGCTTTGGACAGGTGTGCAGGTCCAGTTCCTGGAACATACAGGTAAATAAATATCAGTCAGGCACAGTGATGTGTAATGAAGAAAACTCAAAACAAATACAAACATTAACTGAATGCAAACTTCCCTTAATTCTTCAACTTTTTCAACTGCCTCTGCAACAAATATTTTGAAACATTCTGAGAGAACTAGGAGATGTAGAGAAATAATTTGCACAGTTTAATGACACAAACCAAATCATTTTTTGTCTCATTTTCATCAAAATTTTGTCTCATTTCCCTGTCCAAGACTGGGATTTGAACCTGTTCCCGCTGTGTTTCAGTGTTAGGAGTGGCACATCTAAGGCCACACTAATTTAAATTGTTTTACAGGTAAAATAAATCTTTTTTCCAATGTTGGAGGAGGGTAAGAAAATAAAAATCTTCTTATTTGTGGGAAATATGGATTGTCCTAGCAATTTTTTCCTGTTTTTAGATTTCAGATTTATTTCATCAGAAAGCCTTGAAAAACAGGGGATATCTTTAAAACTATCAGGATTGGACAAAGATGGGAGTAAGGATTTGCAGTCCTGAATCAAAGAAATTTGACTGGTGGAATTGGCTGGTTAAATATTCTTGAGTATGGCGTAAAACACCAATCAAATAAATAAATAAACAAAGAATTACATCCAGCTCCCTTGATGCCATGAGCAAGAATTTGTTGAGTCAGAATCTGTCTATCAATATCAGATATTTATTTCTGCTGTGTGTTTACTATCAAAACTATGTCCTACTTCATGCAAGTCTAGCAAACAGTCTGTTAACTTACCTGTTCTCCATCTTCCCCAAAGTCTAACCACAACAGACGATGCCCATCATCTGCAGACATACGAAGCTTCTCGTATGGGAAGTGCCAGAGTATTGGTGCTTTCCTCTTGTCTTCTGACTTTTTATCTGATATTGTTAAAGTGAAGCCGGTGTCATAATGTAGAACTAGACGAGCCTCCTGGCCTTGCCATGTAACCGCTAAAAAGACAAAAATTAACGCTTCCTGTTAGAACAATATCAAAAAACAGCACAAAATCCCCACATAAAATTCTGCTAAAAAAGACTTTAGCATGTGATGCTTATGTGTCTTTCTTAGTCTCTCAAAATCTTGTACTGCCTGTGCTGTTACTGTAATTCCTCAACCTTTTTGCATGTTGGCAAGATGTATATTCAAGCATATTCTGAAGGCATTATTCTGTGTTTTCTGATAAAATTATATTTTTTTCACTGTCCTAAATCTCACCAATCCAACTAATGTAGTTTAGTCTCCAAAACCAAAATTGCACTGACAGTTACTCTTTTATACACGAAAAGCTTGAGGAATTAGGGCAACTGGTGTTACTAAGTGTTCAGTGGTCAGCCCCCTAATGCAACAGTCAAATAAAATCTCAACAGTAATATGGAACTCATCCTGGCTATATCAGGACCAAGACTTTTTTACCCCAACTGCTTCCATGTTTTCTTACTCACAATAACCATTAGTTTTCAACAGTGACTTGCACTGAAATTCTGTTCAAGAATTGCAGATGACATTGTCTTGAGTACAGCTTTAAATACTAAATAAATAAATAAATAAACAAACTGAAATAAGCACATGAATACTCACGACAGGTGACTTCTTTCACTATTAAAGCTGCGTCATTGGCTCCCTGAACGACAGCCCGTGACCAATTAGCCAGGTCTCGCTGTATGTCTACTCGGAAGACGTGAGTTTCTATGCCCTGCCGTGTCCCAGTCCTTGTACAAAACATCAGGACAGCCTCCCCAGACGTGGTGGACTGACTTTTACCTGAATGTACCAACCTACAACAGACACATAAACATATATTTGCCAAAATACATGCAAGTTTATGCTGAAGTTACTCAAGGGTACAAATGACTCTAAAATCATACAAAAATACTTACTTTTTAATTTGTTAACAATTTCCTGTGATTGTCATTAATTATAAATTCTTCAACCATATAAAATTGGTACTTTTCGAGTCAAAGCCCTTTGACTAAGCATGTATGTATGAGTTGAATAGCAAGAATTATCTCCCTTTAGAATTAGAGCTAGGTGTGCTAAATGCAGACATGTGTTGTAATTTTATCTTTGTTTTAAAACATTGGTAATTCAGAATATGTCACTCACAGATGACAATCATTCACAATAAACTTGGTCATGGCACTGATCAGTGAGATCAGTATTTCAGAAATTGAAGGGCCAGAGACATCCTTATACCACAACCAGAGATCTTTTGTATCATATCAGTGCACAAAGCCAACACATCCCTCAAAGCTCATTAATACATGAATATATCAGTTGTATGATGGTGATCACCACAGTGACACTGAGAAAACCAGAATGCCTGGATTAAACCACTGGCCACTGACAAGTAACTTTCGCACGTGTGACACACAAACTTCCACCAACACTGTGTGCTTAATGCCACTGAGGCTGTCAGAACATTAAAGGCATTGTATAAAATCTCGAAAAACCCCAGGTCCAAGGAAGGAATTGAACCAACACCTTGCATGACAACTGATGGACAAACATAACAATCGCATATGCGTTACCTTGTTGCCAATAGAGGGTGGCTCTGGCTGGGTGTGGCCCACTCCTCACGGCTCATTGGAGCAGCGTCGTAAAACAGAATGTCCTTATCAGTGATAGCTATAAACACAGGCTTCCATACACTGTTCCCATGCTCATTGTGCCTCTGTGAAAATTAATTACTGGTATACGCATAATAATACAATTGTACAACATTGTTGATGCTTACAGCTCATACAGGTGAATACTCAAAATTAAAAATCTATGGCAAACTGAATCCTGATTCAGAACTGATTATGTTCTACAATGTCAATTGACATACATGTCCTTTTCTTTTAATTAAAGGTACAGGACAAACAGCACTCATAAGTGACTCGTAATGAAAATGAGTTGAATGTCTAGGGCTTTAATATCACTTTCAAAATTACTTGTCACAATATATCACAAGGGTGTATCTGGGTAAGAGCCTGATCTAATTCCGACATATAAAGTTACAATGCATAATCAATGGAGCAGCATGTCAAAGACACCAGACACAAAGCCTAAACCCCTACTAGGCCTATTCCTAGGCATTAAGTGAGGTTGATTTTAAAGTCTGAATTATGACTTGACTTGGGACTGAGCCTCAGCCCTACTGGAAAAAGTAAACTAATAAGTGTGCATATCATAATAAAACACTTTACACTTTCAAAACTGTATGTTCAATGTAACAAAAAAAGAGGCATAGACATATCAAAAGCAAGCATATTTCACCAACTATGTGCACTAAGATTTCACTGTCACTAGACTCAAACTCTGATTAAATGATATCTGCAGACTCTGCGTCAGCGAAAAAGAGACATTCACTGGTCAAGTATACAGTTCAATTTAATACAAGTTTAACCTGATCATTCAAGATGCTACCTTAACCTCTACACAAAACATCCACACAAAACTTACTAAAAAGGCAGCGTACAAATGTAATGTTACAGTCTAGTATCTAATCTTGTACTGCTGGAAGGATTTTCAACAAATTTTCACTCCTGACGTAAAGGGAAGTGCAATAAATGTACATTTCCAACAGCCATCAAAAAATTTAAGTGAATGACTTTGTCATGAAATTGCAAACTGAATTCTCTCCCTTGATTCAAATCACCAATCTTACTGCATGTTCAACTCCACTTTGGCTTCATACAATGTTTTGTATATGAAGTTATGACAATAAATAATTTAAATACAATGCATGTATAAATATAAACTTCAAAGTTTTTACCTGTAACACTTTTCTACTACCTGTAACATCAAAGTATCTTATTTTGAGTATTTAGTGCACAGAAAATCATATATATTTAACCTGAGAGGCATAGTCGTCATACCTGTTCTGATACCCAGCCCATGTGTTTGATTTCTCGTTGACTCGGTGCAGTCCTGAAAATCTGATTAGCATCTGCTATGGCCTGCATGAGCAGCATGTTAATGTTTGTGTGAACTGCTCTGAATGCCTCATTGGCTGAGTTTATGTCTGGAAATCTCAACATGACGCAACTTTTGCCATCAGGAGAGTGGAACTCCAGGATTCTGTCTGCATCTGTCATGGTAGTGTTCTTACACAAATAGCACAGCCTCAGAGGTATTGTCTTGCTCTCTGTCCAGTTGTTCAGGGATGTACTTTCTCGGCCGTGATCCTGTGATCCTCCCCACCCGACATCTGTCAGCAGCACCGACTTACGGTTAAAATACGGTGTCACTTCTCGAAGGTACTTCACTGTAAATGTAAGGAAAAAATATTTCAATGCAAATCAGGGGAGGAACCTACAAAATAAAACATTAAGTTTTTCAAGTTTCATTTTAAAGAAACATCCTCAAACATATGGTTACTGATTGTATCAGTGGACAAAAGAAGTCAAATCATAGTTGCTGGTATTAAATTTATTCAAGGCAAACCAGGAAAAGACACAGTGCTAAAGCTACCCTCTTCATATATACCGACGAATGGGAAACTACAGAGAGAAAGCTGCAGACAAAGACCATATTTAGTTCAAAGCAAAAAGTGGCAATTTGCCAACATGACTTCAGTACAGGAAGCACCTCGCATGGAGGCAATTTGCTAATATGGCTTCAGTTCGACACAGGAGGAACCTCACACGGAGGCAATTTGCCAATATGGCTTCAGTACAGGAGGCACCTCGCATGGAGGCAATTTGCCAATATGGCTTCAGTTTGACATAGGAGGCACCTCACATGGAGGCAATTTGCCACTATGGCTTCAGTTTGACACAGGAGGCACCTCACATGAAGGCAATTTGCCAATATGGCTTCAGTTTGACACAGGAGACACCTCGCATGGAGGCAATTTGCCAATATGGCTTCAGTACAAGAGGCACCTTGCAAGGAGGCAATTTGCCAATATGGCTTCATTTTGACATAGGAGGCACCTCACATGGAGGCAATTTGCCAATATGACTTCAGTTTGACATAGGAGGCACCTCACATGGAGACAATTTGCCAATATGGCTTCATTACAGGAGGCACCTCACACAGAGGCAATTTGCTAATATGGCTTCAGTTTGACATAGGAGGCACCTCACATGGAGGCAATTTGCCAATATGGCTTCAGTACAGAAGGCACCTCGCATGGAGGCAATTTGCCAATATGGCTTCAGTACAGGAGGCACCTCACAGAACTATTAGCAGAATATTATGGAGGCTGTGATGAATGACCTTGAAATGCAGAACAAGACATAGGCTTTAGCAGTGTTAACAACAGGCGTGTTCAGTGAATGGCAGAGCCTTTATACTTTCTTTCTGTAATGTTTAGCCAAGGATTCATGTCTTAAGAGTTACATGTAGCTTTCCCATTTGTAGCTCGTTGTTCATCAGCATGTAAAACTGCTCCAGTACTGTATCTAACTATTGTCAAGTTCAGTGAGTTTATTTTTTGGATGGGCGGGTGGGGAGTGTTGAACTACTAACATATATATTGGGCATTGCATCATAGACTATAAAGCTGAACCTATAACGGGCAACTTCTGGTAAATCATTTATTTCCCAAATGCCTGAATGTCTGACAAACAATGACTTATTCATACATTATGCTCAAAGCTCTGTTGGGCAATATCTATACTACATTTACTTGTCAACTTTGACCTTAGTTTAACGTTTTTTATTTAATTAGAATCAGGATGTCCGAAATACTGTTCATCCGCCAATCTTGCCAAAAGCAAAGGAAACACAACTATGAAAACCTTAAAAGAAATGACAGGATGTCATGTTGCTTAATTTGGCTTCATACAGATTGTTTCATGGGCCAATCATGGTGTGCAGTGAATGTACTACTGATACATCCAGCTTGAAAGGAGAAATGTAGCAGTTAGAAGAGACTACAGTGTACATGAAAATCCATTACTGCTCTAAGAACCTGGACCTGGGAGTAAGTGTGAAAATAATTACCCATTTGTCATTAAACTTAAGCATGCACAAGTTTAGATGACAGGGAAGATGTATGCTAAGTTTCATGGCATTGGGTTCAGCACTTTAGGAGGAGTTGGATGTACAAAATCTGAATACACTGAAAAGCACTATTATGAAAAGTCATAAATGGGAATGATTATGAAACTAATTAACCTAACTGCCATTAAACTTAAGAAAGCAGAAGTTTAGATGATAGGCGATATCTATTGTACGTTTCATCGAAATCGGTGTGACAGTTTGGGAGAAGATGCATGGACAAAATTGCATCCACAGACAGACGGACAGACATGGTGATTCCAGCATTAACATACCCCTCCCCTTGGTTGAGATGGGTATAAATATCACATTTTCACGGTGAATGAATTACAACCCGTTTTTTGCCCAAACATGCTTCATATTATATGCCGTTTTCTTCTGGTATAATTATGAAATATGTGTAAAGTTGCCAGCAAAGGCTTCCAAAATACAGTTAAAAATACACAAAAGATACAAAAATTTGCCTATTGATTGACTATGACTTATCTATTAGCATGGAGAAAATTGCACAAAACTTCGATGTGTGTTGTACTACTGTCGGCGAGTATACATGAGCAAACACGGTCAACATGTGTAGGACGTGTCCCCATGGTTTGCACAATACCGCACTACGGCCATACGGGGTATTAAATGTACCTACACGCATGCCTGCTCAACTGTCACAGCCAACCAACAGGTGTAAACAAGATTTAGCCCAGATTAAATGATAGCTCCCTGTATCGTCGTATACCAGACATCTAGTACAGACGCAGCTGTGTTTTCATACGTCCCTTGTTTTATTTTAGATGTCCACAAACCTACCCTCGAGATCCACCACTTTGCCGGCTTTCTTTAACGCTTTGACGGCTTCATCGTGGGAAGCCTCCCGCAAATCTTCACCGTTCACAGACAAGATCGCGTCTCCCACGTAAAGCTTTTCCGTCTTGTCCGCTGCCATGCCTTTGAAAATCTTACTGATGAGAATAGGCATTTTGTTCTCTTTTCCTCCTTTGATGCTAATGCCCAGTCCATTTTGTTCCTCCTTGACAACACGAACGGCTCGTTTCTGCCCAGCGATGCTGTCAAGATGACCCCCCTTGTTGCTGTTGTTGGACCTCCCGGTATCGCCGCTGTCAGTCTCGCTGTTGCGGGATTCGTAACGGGAATGATGCACATCGCTCGTCCCATTTATCACAACTCCACTGCTATCTGGAGATTCGTCTAAACTGAGAGTCAGGGAGTCTTCTGATAACGCGAAAAATACTCTACACCACTGCTGTCTGACGAACAACTCAACGAAATTCGCTCGAGAGAGACCGACGGCGGCCATGTTGGCTGGCTCTGAACGCGTGCTGTGTTGTACCCCGGGCCGGCTCACTATCTGTGCAGAGAACACTGACTCTACAGGCCGTTCAATCAGCTCACAAGCCGTCCAGCCTCTCTCCTCGCGCAACACGCCCGACAGCCGTGCGCTCTCATCCAATTCATAGAACTGTCAAAAGGCAATAATGTAAACGTCTTAATAAATTGATGGATATTTGACGAAAAAAAAAAAAAAAAAGTCTTTCATCTTGCTCTGCACATAATAAGATCATATTGTAAATGTACTTCGACTAGGCTACACGTGGCCGTTATTAATCAACAAGTATTTTGTCTCGACTGAATTTTTTTTTCTGCAAAAGTTAATGACTTAATTGTTGATGGATTTATAGGAATTGAGTATATATATTTATTCGATAATTTGATCTGTCCATATCTCCATAAGACAAATATGATATTTCCTAAAACATTCGGGTTATATATAGGACTGACATTCAATGTTGTATTTATGTAGGCCTATGTAAATAATCTTGAGTACGGCGTAAAACCAATCAGATAATTCAATGCTGTATAAGCCTAAGTATACCCACTGTTTTAATTATGAGTTGTCTCTACATCCATATAATATGATACACCGTTAGCTCGATGCATGATCAATGAATCAGTATGTATGCATGTTGAGATGATGTCATCGGCTGTATAACACAGCTATATATAGATTACATCATTCCATTGTTTGTCAGAGCTGAATCTGTACCGTTTGTATAGGCTCATACATATATGAAGCCGTTGGTTTTCTTCTTTCTGAGGTAATATGGCTTTGATAAATAAGGTAATAACTACATGTATATACCGGTATATATCTATTGTTCATTCGTGCACATACAGCCAAAACATTACACGAACGCCCTATATATAGCAAACAGTTTTCAACATTATATATCCTTGTCCCCTCCTCACCCCACACCACCTTCAACTCTCTCCGCACACTCATTCCAATCTTTTGTATATATAAACTGCGATCGTTTGCCTTGTAATAAGTCTTGAATCTTGAATCCATGGGTCGTACTGTTGCTTTATAAACACAGGAATTGATATATAGAGAGTTAGACGTATATATATATACGTCTAACACGTTAACTGTAGTTTAGTTCTGTTGTTCTGGAGTTTTGTCGTTTTCTGAAGAAAAACTTTTTTTGCATTATTAGATAAAATACATACGTACAGGAAGCGTGTACATATGACCTAAGATCATGTAAAACAAACGTGTGTACCACATGTGTGCCGCTATGCCCAGGCCTGTGTGTAGGCCTATATGGTTTACATGTGTCGGCGTTATTTCATGTTAAAGGGCATCCTGCCTGGCATTTGCACCACACCCGTTGTTTTTCTCAGGTCATCGCGTATGTCCTGCATCGCATATCGCATGTGTATATATACTAAACACACGGGAAACCACCGCCAGGCCAAAAACCAATTTATTCTCCTCGATAGTATACATTATCTGTGACATTAAGAAAATAGATGGTAGTAATTTACGATCAGGCTAATTTCAGACTCATTTCTCCCACTTCTTCTCGCCGAGATAAATAGGGCAGACTTTTAATTAAGCATTCTGAATATACGCTTATAATAAACAGACTAAAGCTGGCGCGTGTCAAACGTCTAAATATATAAGCTGTCCTGCGTGAGTAACACAGCTAACAGTATATACTCTTCAAACGTTGACAACGCGTATGAATCTATATCATGTGTGATAGATGCGTTCGTGATACTTACATATATGTACACATATCTTTAAAGTAATATACAAGGCGAAGACTATTCTATAAAATGAAGTATATATCAGATGAAAAACCAAAATAGAAAATAGTTGGATGTAATTTTTTTAGAATTTTTCAGACAGTGTAAAAGTGTGAAAATATCAGATTCTATGGTGGTCTGTTGTGATCCAGCAGGTATCAATTACGTCACATCTATCCGTCACATGCATACGTCACATCTTTACTTACCTGAAATGATTCGTTTCAAAGTCAGATCGCCGAATGAATTCATATATCTATATGTGTATCCATTTTGAATGATGAAATGTAGCAGTCTAATGTCTGGTAAATAGCAAAAACTATATGTGACGTCACTGATCCCATTATGGTCACAAATGGCCACCATAGAATAAAATATGCAAATGCATTTTACTAGGTTAGACAAACTGTAAGAAAAAGAATTCAACTCTTTTCCTGGACAGCTTTTAATGGTCTTTCATCTGATAGATGTATACTTCACTTTATCCTTTATCTTTCATTCAAGTTATTACAAGGTGAAATACCACCGATATTATGTAACTACAATCTCATAAATCTACTGATATGCACCACACGTACACCTATAGAGTTAAGGCAAGGTACACCTAAATATTCGTGTGCATATCTGTTTCCCTCGGACTCCGTCCGGTTTCCTACCACCATAATGCTGGCTAAGTGAAATATTCTTGAGTACGGCGTAAAACATCAATAAATAAATAAATAAATAAATAAGAAATACATACCGCGATCGTATTGCATAACTGCATGCAAGAGTTGTCATTTGTGTATATATATATATATATATATATATATATATATATATATATATATATATATATATATATATGCGTGCGTGCATATATAAATAAATCGCGGGTCGCGGTAAATACATACCGCGATCGTATTGCATAACTGCATGCAAGAGTTGTCATTTGTGTGTATAATATATATATATATATATATATATATATATATATATATATCGCACATGGACCGAATCCATGGAGTCCAACACGCAGACCTACACATATATACATTTGTATGAATGTTGTAATCATAATTCGCTCGGCTTAATATTCAGATTTGTCATTTCGACTCACCTCCAATTAGTTTCACATATTTCCATATTGTTACTATACTCTCATTCTGAGGACAGAGAGACAATCAATGTTAAAATGCCTGGATCACGGACAAAATGCTGGACTAAACCGTGGCCGTTTTAATTTAGGCCACCAAAATTGGTGCATCAGGAAAAGCCGTCCTGAATGGAGCCGGCTTAATTTAGGTCTCCATTTTTCAAAAGTATAGACGTCTAAGCCTTTTCCGTGGCAAACTCTATGGCTATCTTCAAGTTAGATGAAGAGAAGAAAGAAAATTAATTCTTTTGGACGGTAATTGAGTCATTTAGATCATTTTTTTGTGACGATTTCACATGAATTATATTGCATTAATGATATGGCTTAATTGATCTACGTATATAATTTTCTTGTCTCCATAGTTGTATAGAAACAGCTGAGACTAATATCATTTGTCATTTTAGTCAGAGGAAATACAAAACGTATATTGAATACATTACCTGATTGCGCCGAATTTCCACCACAAAAAAAATCACTTCCCGGCCAATCCTACCGAGCCGTAAGAAGGATGGCGGTTTCCCTTTTTTCAACTGTACGTTCTTTATTTTTTCCACTTTAGTTTTTCTTTTTTTTTCAAACCGCGATACCTGCAGCCAAGTGATTGGTCATTTATCGGGGGGAGTGGGGGAGGGGGCGACTTAGTTATCTCGAACCCCGAGATAATCATCCAATGATACTGTCACATGCATGGGTGTTTGAACAAAAGCGCGAAACAAAACGTAATCCCACTGGCTCATTATCTTGGGGTTCCAGAGAGTGAGTGAGTGAGTGAGTGCTTGGGGTTTAACGTCGTACTTAACAATTTTTTAGTCATATGACGACGAAGGAGTCATTAGGTGCATGATTTCCACCGCTCTTTTATCTAGTGCTCTCTCACTGAGACGACTTACCGAAGGCAAGTAAGTTGCCCCGCCCAAGCCATTTTACTGATACGGGTCAACCAGTCATTGCACTATGCTCTTCATGCTGAACGACAAGCGAGGAAGTCTTAGGTGTGACTCGACCCAGGATTGATCCTGGATCCACCGCTCCCTAAGCTCTATCGACTGTGCTATCCGGGCCGGAGAGGGGGGGCTCGAGAGTAAAATTCCGACTGCAAAAGTGGACGAAGTAAAAAACGCACAGTTAAGAAAAAAATAGAAAACCGCCATATCCCTTTGATTTGTATTTTACGCCGTACTGAAGAATATTTCACTTAATTTCACGACAGCGGTCTGCATTATGGTAGGAGGAAATCGGGCAGGGCCCGGGAGAAACCCACGACCATCCGCAGGTTTTTTGTGAGACCTTCCCTCATTTGACAGCAGAGGAAACCATGTAGCATGAGCTGGGTATTCATAAATGACTAGAGCCGTTTGAACAGCCGCGCGGGCCGATAGATGAAGAATGCTGGCAATGTACAAAGGGAAAGAACTCCTTTTCGTTGTGGCGAGTAAAGGCGTGGAGCCGGTATGTCAACAACAACATCTATACAATCAGGAAACACGTTTGCTGAATGTTTTAGCGACGTCTTGAAGAATACTGGTATGTGCCATTAAGAACATTCTTTTATAAATGTTAGATACCCAAGCGGGTGTGAATTCGTATGCTATGTGTGTGTGTTTGTTCTTGACTTGAATAATTCGTGACATGAGTGCCGTTTGTTTACAACCGAAAGTTATTCGAGGGTCAGTTTCCGACTCCTAGACACAAAATGCTTTTATTTTTTTGTAGATAGACCTAGATGACTGCTGCATGGTTTGAATACGCTGACTCGCTGGAAATTAACTTAGACATGATACAAAAGGGTCGATATTCGTATTTGTAGAATTAGATGCAATTGAAACTTAAAATAAATTATTCAGAAAAACAAAAAAAAAGTGGTGTTTAAAACTGGTTAAACCTCTCTCTTTCCCTCAGGCTGTAGCCGCTGTAACAGCGGAGATTGTGTAACTTAAGACCCAGCCCCCAGTGGGACAGGACTAGAGCATAGGAAACTGCCCGGTTTCCACCCACCATAATGCTGGGCGCGGTCGTATAAGTGAAATATTCTTCAGTATACCGGTAGTGTAAAACACCAATCAAATAAGTAAATCAGTATAAAGGACCATGGGTTTCTTATGTCAAATATTTCAGTTTAAAGATCAAGGATAAATGCAAAATTACAGTTTTTGCATTCAATATCATGTTGAAAGTTGAAATTCTGTCTGTCTTTGTGGATAACATTCGGTATCACTGTGTCATTTCAGACTGCTATGATGTGGCTGGTAATCTGTGGGCTTGCCATACACCTCGTCTTCTTCTACTCCATCTTTGACATTTATTTCACGTCCCCCCTTGTACATGGCATGACACCATTTACCACCCCATCTCACCCCCCTGCGAAGCGACTCGTTCTCTTTGTAGCAGATGGATTGAGGGCTGACAAATTTTTTGAGGTTGATCCAGGTGGTGTTCATAGAGCACCCTACATCAGGTACCCATATTTAAGTCTTTATGACATTTCTGATTTATGTTATTTAGGTGACAGAGCAATTCAGTTAAAATAGAAGATGCTAAGTTATGCAATTGATATAATTATTAATGGGAAAATCTTATGTCTGCTTTTGAAATATGGAACATGATTCATAACTAGTACCTATTTGCAGCCTTGGGCTGAAGAAAATAATTAAATATTATTAAAGGTTATATTTAACGTATAGGTTAAATATGATATTGATAAAGATGATGATTCATATGGCTTGTAAACAGATACACATGCGATTGTATTACATAATGTCAGCCCTTCATAGTTTTTTATGCGCATAGTAATCCACATTTTGGAGGAGTGTTGTCTTCTCGCTCTCTCTCTTTTTGAGGTTTATTAGAATTTCTACAGATAGAAATATGATGTATAATCATAGGTAGCATCACAATGCCCTGCACAAATCATTCATACATCAATTTTCCTTTATTGCATAATATTATATTTGATCATTATTGCTCCAAGACAATTAAAGATAATTGCAATAATTTTTTTTCTTTTGAATTTTTTTTTTTTAAAGTAAGCTGTGTTGATTGCCTTTACAGGACAATCATTGAAGGCAAGGGGTCCTGGGGCGTATCACACACGCGGGTACCTACAGAATCCCGCCCAGGTCACGTTGCTCTAATCGCGGGCTTCTACGAGGATGTCAGTGCTGTAGCTAAAGGTGGGTCAGTTTGTCAGTGAGATACAGTAGTACAGGCTGAGGGACAGGACAGTGATATGGGAGTGAGTCAGTTGTCAGTGAGATACGGTAGTACAGGCTGAGGGACAGGACAGTGATATGGGAGTGAGTCAGTTGTCAGTGAGATACGATAGTACAGGCTGAGGGACAGGACAGTGATATGGGAGTGAGTCAGTTTGTCAGTGAGATACAGTATTACAGGCTGAGGTACAGGACAGTGATACGGGAGTGAGTCAGTTTGTCAGTGAGATAAAGTAGTACAGGCTGAGGGACAGGACAGTGATATGGGAGTGAGTCAGTTTGTCAGTGAGATACGGTAGTACAGGCTGAGGGACAGGAGAGTGACATGGGAGTGAGTCAGTTGTCAGTGAGATATGGTAGTACAGGCTGAGGGACAGGACAGTGATATGGGAGTGAGTCAGTTGTCAGCGAGATACGGTAGAACAGGCTGAGGTACAGGACAGTGATATGTGAGTGAGTCAGTTGTCAGTGAGATACGGTAGTACAGGCTGAGGTACAGGACAGTGATACGGGAGTGAGTCAGTTGTCAGTGAGATACGGTAGTACAGGCTGAGGTACAGGACAGTGATATGGGAGTGAGTCAGTTGTCAGTGAGATACGGTAGTACAGGCTGAGGTACAGGACAGTGATATGGGAGTGAGTCAGTTGTCAGTGAGATACGGTAGTACAGGCCGAGGGATATGACAGTGACATGGGAGTGAGTCAGTTGTCAGTGAGATACAGTAGAACAGGCTGAGGTACAGGACAGTGATATGGGAGTGAGTCAGTTGTCAGTGAGATACGATAGTACAGGCTGAGGGACAGGAGTGAGTCAGTTGTCAGTGAGATATGATAGTACAGGCTGAGGGACAGGACAGTGATATGGGAGTGAATCAGTTGTCAGTGAAATACGGTAGTACAGGCTGACGGACATGACAGTGATACGGGAGTGAGTCAGTTGTCAGTGAGATACGGTAGTACAGGCCGAGGGACAGGACATTGATATGGGAGTGAGTCAGTTGTCAGTGAGATACGGTAGTACAGGCTGAGGTACAGGACAGTGATATGGGAGTGAGTCAGTTGTCAGTGAGATACGGTAGTACAGGCCGAGGGATATGACAGTGACATGGGAGTGAGTCAGTTGTCAGTGAGATATGGTAGAACAGGCTGAGGTACAGGACAGAGATACGGGATTGAGTCAGTTGTCAGTGAGATACGATAGTACAGGCTGAGGGACAGGACAGTGATACAGGAGTGAGTCAGTTGTCAGTGAGATATGATAGTACAGGCTGAGGGACAGGACAGTGATACGGGAGTGAATCAGTTGTCAGTGAAATACGGTAGTACAGGCTGAGGGACATGACAGTGATACGGGAGTGAGTCAGTTTGTCAGTGAGATAAAGTAGTACAGGCCGAGGGATATGACAGTGACATGGGAGTGAGTCAGTTGTCAGTGAGATATGGTAGAACAGGCTGAGGTACAGGACAGTGATATGGGATTGAGTCAGTTGTCAGTGAGATACGATAGTACAGGCTGAGGGACAGGACAGTGATATGGGAGTGAGTCAGTTGTCAGTGAGATATGATAGTACAGGCTGAGGGACAGGACAGTGATACGGGAGTGAATCAGTTGTCAGTGAAATACGGTAGTACAGGCTGAGGGACATGACAGTGATACGGGAGTGAGTCAGTTGTCAGTGAGATACGGTAGTACAGGCTGAGGGACATGACAGTGATATGGGAGTGAGTCAGTTGTCAGTGAGATACGGTAGTACAGGCTGAGGTACAGGACAGTGATACGGGAGTGAGTCAGTTGTCAGTGAGATACGATAGTACAGGCTGAGGTACAGGACAGTGATACGGGAGTGAGTCAGTTGTCAGTGAGATACGGTAGTACGGGCTGAGGGATATGACAGTAACATGATACTGCTGATTTCCTCATTTTTATGAGAACTTGGAGCAGAAGAGATATGCAGCGGCCTCATATTTGCTTAAAATAGGATAATTCTGTGTATTTAGGTCATCAACACAAAGCCTGCAAGCAAACACAGTATTAAGAAAGATGTGGGTTATTCTGTGAAATAAACTCATGAATATTGTTTGAACTCCAGGTTGGAAGGAGAACCCTGTAGAGTTTGACTCTGTGTTTAATGAGAGTCTGTATACTTGGTCATGGGGAAGTCCTGATATTCTACCAATGTTTGCTAAAGGTAAGAATTAACTCCATGGTTAATGAGAATCTGTAAGAATTGACTCCATTTTTATTGAGAGTCTGTAAAACTTGACTCCATTTTTAATGAGAATCTGTAAGACTTTACTTCATGTTTATTTAATGAGAGACTGTAAGAATAGATACCATGTTTAATGTTTAGTGAGTGTATTCAGTGTTTTTTGATTTCTTTTCTTGAGAATGGGTTCATTTGGTCCTAAGGAAGTCCTGAAATGCTGCTGATGTTGGCTAGTGGTTAGAATTGACACACATTGACATTACAAGAGTTTAATGTCAGCACAAGAATTGACTCCATGGTTAATGGGAACACAGTGGTCTGTAGTCCTGATATATACACTTTTACGAGATGTATGTAGGTGTGTTTCACTAGTGATACAATAAAAATAATTACCAAAGCAACAGTAATGTAAGATTAATAATAACTAATTAATAAACTTCATAATATCATGAATAACTTTTTTACACCATGAGTTTATGGTGTTTGATCTCATTGTCCTCAGGTGCCAGTGGAGGTCATGTATATACTCACTGTTATGACGCAGATAAAGAGGACTTCACAGGGGTGGATTCTCACAAACTGGACATGTGGGTGTTTGGTAAGGTCAAGGTTAGTAGTGCTTAGCCTTTTAATCATATCTACTTAGGATACTAGTGATGCAACATCGTGTTTATGGTTGTTCTAACATGGCTACTCCATTGCTGGTAAGAATTTCTGATTAAAACTTCAGTTGATTTCTAGAATTACCAAACACATCAGAAAAAAAAATGTCTCTGGCTGTCTAAGTCTGTTTACACCTCTATATACACTATGTAGCGTAAGGTTTCAAGTGCTTGTACTGACATAGCATATATGCCAAAGCACTGCATTAAAGATGTCAAAGGTGGTGCAAGCTTATGTCCCAGAGTAAGCCATGGGATAAATCTTTCTTTGTGGAATAACCTGGGATTCCCTTTGATATGGTGCAGATGTAGACAGCTGGACTTTGTATGTAGATTCTATATTATAATATATATATATATATTTTATTTATAAATACATAAATACATGTAATAAATACAAAAAAATTGGATGTTTTTGAAATTTTCTGAATGGTAGATTAATAGATTGGTGTTTTATGCTGTACTCAAGAATTTTCCCACTTGTGTGATGACAGCAGGGTGTATGGGACGAGGAATCAGGATTACCTGGGATAAATCACTGATCTTCATATTGGGTACCTGACAAAACTCCTGACTTAAAGCCATAGCCACAGCCAGCAAGAGCTGGATTTGAACATGGGACATCATTGTTTAAGGGCCATACAGTTACACCGAATTGTCATTTTTACATCAGTGAAAACTCTCTTTTTTTCTGCCTCCACTGAAAGGGCCCACAAATCTGATACAGATGACTGGTGTTGCTGAAGTAGTTTTTATTTCCTTGGAAATGTGACTCGGTGGTTGACACCCTTTCTCTGTATAAGTTATGTGAACAATAATGAAGACATGCCACCACTTCAACCAATGGAAATTTTTACTCACTTGCATAGGTATTTTTCTCATACAAAGTATTCATTGGCTACCAAATTACATCACTTTTCTCTTAGAATTCCACACATCTTCTGACAGAGGGTAGAATTGATAGATTCAAAATTTGCACTTCTTTTTTTAGGATTTTTTTCGCCAGGCCAGAGAGAATACGAGTCTTCTGCATAAATTAAAACAGGACAAGATTGTGTTTTTCTTGCACCTGTTGGGACTGGACACAAATGGACACTCTAACAAGCCTTATTCCAGGTGAGTTCAGCATGTCAGGTGTGACTCTGAATAGCAAGGTTTATGCCACAGTGATTTATTAATTTTTATGTACAGATAACTCTCTGACGTTACTCCTTACATGGATATATGGTCATAAAAGCTCTTAGTGTGTCACATGATACAGTAGATCTGTTTTTACCTTTAATGACAAAAGAGTTCGAACTTGAAACTCCCCTATTGCATGTTTCTTGTTAACATGTAGGTCATGTCATCACCACTGTTTTCTGATTGTATAATCTTACCTGTTGATTGTGAAGGCTATGTCTTGGTCACTATTTCCTTCAAGCTCTCTAGTTCCAGAAGGTATAGCAGAAGCATCCAGTCTGTAATGAGATATGCATGCTGATTGTCTGGTACAATGTTGTGTTGTAGGGAATACCTGAGCAACATTAGGGTCGTTGACAAAGGCATTCAGCAAATCGAGGAACTGGTGGAGAATTTTTATGGGAATGATGGGAAGACGGCCTATGTTCTCTCGGCAGACCATGGCATGACGGACTGGGGTAGGTTACTTCGCACATTTGGTAATTCTGTACAAGTGACGTCCAGCAACTAAAATAAAAGCCTTAACAGGCTACCCATGATTTTTCCCCTCATCTAGAGTATCAAGACTAGTTTCTTTATGGCTTCTTCGCAGTGCTTTTACATTTTCACAACTGTCAGTACTATTTGCACTACTTTTACATTTGTATCATTTTTTTGTTTTGTACTCTGCTCAGGCTCCCATGGGGCTGGCGACCCTAGCGAGACCCTGACCCCCCTGGTGGTGTGGGGTGCAGGGTTAAGAGGCGCCCTCCCTAACTCTGACCCCTCCCATATTTATCCTGATCATTTCTCCACAGGTAAGATATAAGTTTTAGTCAGCTTTTTAGGGACAAAAATGCCAGCCTTCTGTATAATGTGGGTACAGATATTAATGTAACTGTAAGACTACAGGACATATATTTGAATTACCTGTTGAGAAATAAACAGGGCATCTTTAATCATGTTGTTGTCCTATTTTTATAACTTTTCTTGTAAATCACCCTGTGGGACAATGTCATTTCTGAATTGTAAGATAAGATATAGTCACACAGTTTTGTAAGAGAAACCCTATACATTCACCGACATGGATAACACCAGGTGACTTGTGATGTTTCACTATATTGTAGTCATTGATTTTCACAAGTTCTACCATTCCTCAGTGTTTTTGTCTTATCACTTGTTAATTATGTATTAGACTAATGTCTCAAATTTCTCTCTTCTGCCCGCAGACTGGCATTTGGATCATTTAAGAAGACATGATGTACAACAGGTATGAAGATTGATAACTGTGCTGGGAAGGTTTTTAGAGCTTCAGTTTGTGTAGTGCATATTAATTTATTTATTTCTTTGCTTGGCGTTTCACGGCGCGTGCAGAAATATTTCACTCGTATGACGGCGATCAGCATTATGGTGGGACAAAACTGGGCATATTCTGTTACTAATCAGAAAGAATTCATTCTGAAACTAATTATGGCAATTGTTAGTTATTGGGGAATTATTAATTTGAACCAATGAATAAAATAAGATAATTAAATGTCTTCTCAAACTCGTGTCACCTGCCCAATTGCCTTATCACCAAATTAGTTTGTAACTGCCACAGATTTCTTGGCTGACTCATTGGTCAAAATTGCTCGATCCTTGACCAATGAGGTTAAAACTTCAAATCTAGCTTGTTTACCTATGGCGTCCAGTGAAAACTAGGGGCTGGTTTCATGAAGCATATTTAGTGTTAAGTTGGCCTTTATAGCTGAGTGCCATTTATATCTCTACAACATATGTTGTCATGGTAGTTAAAGGCTTACTTAGCTAACTGAGCTTTATGAAGCCGGCCCCTGAATTTTACCCCAAGAACTGCTTTCCTTCATTCATGACCCAAACTTAAGTAACATTGCTTGTGTACAATATAAACCAAAAATCAAATAAATGAGTGCCACAACACTTTATAGTGAAGTCAGGTGGTGTTGATTATTACAGCTAAGTGTATGTGATATATGGTATGCAGATATAAGTTTGTGAACATTAACAATATGTAGATTTGCTTTTTCAGGCTGATGTAGCGGCTTTGATGTCATCTCTGATTGGAGTACCTTTCCCTCTCAACTCTGTGGTAAGTACACTGGTCAATCTCTCCAGGCTGTGTTGTGATTAAAACTTGTTCTGTGATATACCCAAAGCCGGAGAACTTATATAACTTGGTCTCTACATGTAAACCACAAAGATGTGTAAACCACACCGCTTTCAGTGGTATGCCTCGTTTTAAGATCCTGACATTTGCATCGGTGCAAGTTGGATTATTGCAGTATTCAAGTTACTTGCATTTTTTTTTTCTGATGTCTTGAAATTGACTGCCCATCAATTTATTATGTCCTAAGAGATGAAGTCATAGTTTATTATTTTTATGTTAAAAAATTTTTAGAATTGAAGTTGTAGTAATTGACCAGTTTTCGCGGTTCATGCTTCAAGGGGAGGCTACCCTTGGATTTCCTGAATACATCTGATGGTTTCAAATCAGAGAGCCTCTTCACAAATGCTCAGCAGATACTGGCTCAGTTTAAGGTCAGTCCAAAATCCTGTGTTTTTCTATTCTTGTCTTGTGTAATTCATCATAAATCATATTATAACTTGCTAAAATGTTTACCAGAAAGCAGAATTATAGTTATGCAACTGTTTCATAGATTGTATTTCTTTGTCTGGTGTGAAGACGTAAGAGTTTTATCAAACGTGATGGCAATGTGGACTATGGGAGGGAAGAACATGAAATGTTACCAGGTACCTGACACACTAAGAATGGATGAGTAAAGTGATAATCAAAAAACCTGAAGGAGGAGTTAAGCAGTCCATGATTAGAAATCATCAACATCATATTGTAACGTACAATGAGTTGAACTCCCAAGTTTCTTTCACTTTCACTTTTAGGTAGTTCCATGTGTATGTAGGAATAAATATTCTTTTTCTTTTACAGGTGAAGATGACTCAGAAGCAGAAGTCTACGTTCAGCTTTACCTTCAGACCTTATCAGTGAGTCACTATAGTTTTTATACACGGAGTACTATCACTTTAATGTGATATTGTTTAGGCTTGCCTGGATAATAGCAGTGCTGTGTCATCATAGTGTTTATATTGGGGGTAATACCAGTTAGTCATCACACTGTTTATGTTGAGGGTACTACCAGTTAGTCATCATGGTGTTTATGTTGGGGGTAATACCTGTTAGTCATCGTAATGTTTATGTTGAGGGTAATGCCTGTTAGTCATCATGGTGTTTATGTTGAGGATAATACCAGTTAGTCATTGTAGTGTTTATGTTGAGGGTAATACCAGTTGGTCATCAAAGTGATTATGTTGAGGATAATACCAGTTAGTCATCGTAGTGTTTATGTTGAGGGTAATACCTGGTAGTCATCATGGTGTTTATCTTGAGGGTAATACCTGTTAGTCGGTAGTGTTTATGTTGGGGGTAATACCAGTTAGTCATCATGGTGTTTATGTTAGGAGTAATACCAGTTAATCATCATGGTGTTTATGTTAGGAGTATTGCTCGTTAGTCATCGTAGTGTTTATGTTGAGGGTAATACCTGTTAGTCATCATGGTGTTTATGTTGAGGGTAATACCAGTTAGTCGTCATAGTGTTTATGTTGAGGGTAATACGTGTTAGTCATCATGGTGTTTATGTTAGGAGTACTGATAGTTAGTCATCGTAGTGTTTATGTTGAGGGTAATACCAGTTGGTCATCACAGTGATTATGTTGAGGGTAATACCAGTTAGTCATCGTAGTGTTTATGTTGAGGGTAATACCTGTTAGTCGGTAGTGTTTATGTTGGGGGTAATACCAGTTAGTCATCATGGTGTTTATGTTAGGAGTAATACCAGTTAATCATCATGGTGTTTATGTTAGGAGTATTGCTCGTTAGTCATCGTAGTGTTTATGTTGAGGGTAATACCTGTTAGTCATCATGGTGTTTATGTTGAGGGTAATACCAGTTAGTCGTCATAGTGTTTATGTTGAGGGTAATACGTGTTAGTCATCATGGTGTTTATGTTAGGAGTACTGCTAGTTAGTCATCGTAGTGTTTATGTTGAGGGTAATACCAGTTGGTCATCACAGTGATTATGTTGAGGGTAATACCAGTTAGTCATCGTAGTGTTTATGTTGAGGGTAATACCAGTTAGTCATCATGGTGTTTATGTTGAGGGTAATACCAGTTAGTCATCGTAGTGTTTATGTTGAGGGTTATACCAGTTAGTCATCATGGTGTTTATTTTGGGGATAATACCAGTTAGTCGTCATAGTGTTTATGTTGAGGGTAATACTATTTGGTCGTCATAGTGTTTATGTTGAGGGTAATACCATTTTATAGTCATCATAGTGTTTACTGGGTGAGTGATTTGTGTGAAGGTTTGTGTGAATACTAGTATGAACATTTTGTAAGAACCAAGTGTCTTGGCCTTTTTGAATAAGGAAACTTGAGTAAGTTAGTCATGGACGAAATTTTAGGTTATTTATGGTACTTCCACACATAACGCCTTGTAAGGAATACACATAAAATACCTTCTTCTTTTCTTCAGAGAACTGTTGGAATCTAAACAGGTGAGTACTACTTAATGCTCTTGCTATACTTCTGCTTCCATATTCAAAGGTACCCTCTACATGCAAACTGCTCAAATGTTTACTAATATGTCTGTTATTTTGCAGCCTGCACTTTGGCATATCACATTGTCATAATCTTCTCTCTCTCATCTTTCTCGTGCTATGACATTGCAGTAACATTCCATTAACCAGCATCTGTGGCAGTGTTACATGAGATGCGGTCACTGTGAGTTCAAGTCCAGCTCATGCTGGCTTCCTCTCCGGCCATACGTGGGAAGGTCTGCAGATGGTTGTGGGTTTCCTCCGGGCTGTGCCCAGTTTCCTCCCGCCATAATGCTGGCCACCATTGTATAAGTGAAATATTCTTGAGTACGGCGTAAAACACCAATCAAATAAATAAATAAATAAATCATTTTATACAGAAGAAATATATCTTTTCCATAAGTTATCAGTTTCAAAACTTAATTGACAAATGTTCACAATAAGTTATGACAGTTACATGTAATACGTGACTTATTATCAGATTGAGAAAGTGAGAGAGATCCGGAGGCTGATTCAGGCGGGCCAGCACCTTTTAGCAGTAGGTATCACATGTTGTGTATCACATTCAGTGAAAGAAAAAGAAAAGAAAAACATCTTATACCTGTTGTAAAGTACAAGATCCTTCAAGATGCTTTAAAGGCAAAGAAAACGCTAAAATGAAGTATGTATCAGATGAAAGACCACAAAAGACTGTCCAGGAAAAGACGTTTATTTTTTTTTTTTTAGATTTTTTCTAACCGACTAAAATGCATATAAAACATTCTATGGTGACCTTTTCTGACCACTTTTGGACCTGTGACATCATATAAGGTTTTTGCTACTTAACACACATTAGACAGCTACATTTCATCATTCAAAATGCACATGCATATAGATGTATGAATGCATTTACCAATTTGACCTTGAAACGAATCATGTCAGACAAAAAGTATGGATGTGACTTCACTGATAACTATTGGGTCACAACAGAGCACTGTAGAATCTGATCTTTTAATACCATTTTAGCTGGAACAAAATCCAGCTATTTTCCAAGATAATTTTAAACGGTCTTTCATCTGATATATACTTCATTTAAGTGTTGTCTTTGCCTTTAAAAATTTGACAATGGATTGAATGTGTCGAGTGAAAGTTGACAGGTATAGTGTGAGTGTGGAAAAATAGCCTTTTCTTTACTTTACTGATTTATTTAAGGCAATATTTCTTTGAAATTTATACAAAATTTGTGTTATTTATGAACATTAATCTGTCAAATCTTATAATGTTAAAGAATTTCTCTTGTCCTCGATTAAGTGATTGCCACCCTTTTTGGAACATAAACATTTGAGCTGAGATGATAAATGTATATTAGAGTATATTACATGTAAGTAATTATTTGACCAATAAAAAAACAGACACCTGCAACATGGTTACATGCAAGTCCCTGTACAGCAAAGAAAAGCAAATTACATGTATTTGATTCCTATTGCTTACAACAACTTAGTCTTTTTAATTAGTGGTCTGGCTGTCTTTATACCGGGGACCCTCTGCCCATAAATCTTACATTTGTTGGAGAATAAAAAAATCATCAGTGCAGCGTCAAACACCAATGAAATATAAACTAAATTAATATTTGTGATATCTGGTTTTATTTGCTATTGTTGTGTTTTTCTCACACCTGAAGATTGAGGAATCCAAAGCTCTCATGGAGTCCGCTCTGAAGGGATTGAATTATTACCAGACGTATGACAGGTTCTTCCTGGGGTAAGCTGAACAAATTTTCATGCAATTGTGCCATGGATCGTCCATTGAACAGGGAATTTTCAGGCTTGGATCTACAATTAGCTCTCCCTGGTTAGCTGGGGTTTTAAGGTTTGTCAGGCCCTGGTGAGAAGAGCAGTGGTTTACTCCTTGTGCATTGGTGTCCGTCAGCGGTAAACACGACAGCCCTCATATAACTGAAAAATTCTTGAGTGGGACATTTAACACCAATCAAATAAGTGAAAGAATATCTGTTTGAAAAGCAGAATTATTAAATTATATGTGCCTACCACAAACTTAGCACAGATCTGATGTGCATTCATATAGATCAGGGGCCTACTGCACAAAACGATCGTAGGCTATGAAGTTGATTGTAACTACCATGGAAACACGTTAAAAAATACATAGTGCTGTGGTAGTGACTGTCAACTTAGGCTACAATTGCTTTGTGCAAGAGGCATCAGTGTCATTCATGATTGAGTTTTTCTTCAATTTTTATGTTGGGAATGATTTGCCAAAAAGCCATCCTATTCATGCTGTTAAGTCTTTGATGTGTTCTAGGTTCAGCATTGTGTGTGGATTTCTGGGCTGGATGGCTTATGTGCTCGCTCTGGTCATAGAGGGGTACTCAGGGGTGTTGATACACACAGACAAGCTGGACATGAACAACATCCCTGCCTGGAGAACTCCACAAGTCACCTTGATGATAGGCATTGCTATGGCAACTGTCATCACGATAGTACTTTTTGGTAGGAATTTTTTAATCATCTTTGAGGAAACAGAAGAAATAAACAGTATTTTATGACGTGTGAACTATGAAAATATGAAAATAGCATGATTTCTCATCTTCAGTCATTTAGAAGGCTGGTGTAATTATCTAAGTGTCTGGTATCAAAATCTAATTTTCAGACTGTTATTTGAACATCATCGGAAATCATAGTAATGTCATAGGAAAGATTTTCTGAAACAAAGTGATTATTTTACTAAGCTGTATCCAGTATCTGAATTGAAATATTCTTTAGTACAGCATTGCCCTAATTCCTCAAGCTTTCTGCATACGAAAGAGCAACTTTCAAGTGCAATTATGCACATTTGTAAACTGTTGTGGTGATAAAACTACATTGGTTGGATTGTTCATTTTCAGGGCTTCACAAGTCAATTTTGTCAGTCTAAACAGAGTAATGCCTTCATTTATTTATTTATTTGATTGGTGTTTTATGCTGTACTCAAGAATATTTCACTTATATGAAGGCGGCCAGCATTATGGTGGGTGGAATCCAGGTGCAGCCCAGGGGAAACCCATGACCATCCACAGGTTGCTGACAGACCTTCCCACATACGGCCGGAGAGGAAGCCAGCATGAGCTGGACTTGAACTCACAGCAACCGCATTGGTGAGAGGCTTCTGGGTCATTACATTGCGCTAGTGCGCTAACCAACTGAGCCACGGAGGCCCCCGAGTAATGCCTTCAGAATATATGCTTGAAACAACACTTTGCAAACAAAGATTCAAGAATCACAGCATTTCCCAATCAAATAAGTACCTGTAATAAAAATGTATCCATGATAAGTAGGATTTTGATCAAAGATACGGAGGTTATATGTTTTCTGGTCCACATTAAGTATGATGTACAATTCAGTGTTTCTTTTGTCTCCACAGTGCAGTCGTCCCCGCTGAGTTACTACATCTACTGCCTGGCGCCTGTTGTACTGTGGACTTGTGTTCTGTTAAGGTATGTTGGGTTATCATTGTTAATGTATCTGTTGGTAGAATCACTGTGAGAGTGTCTCCACCACAGCTTTGTGTACAAATCCCATAACTACAGACAAAGGGACACCACTTTACATTTGTGTCCTACCTCAGTGGTGAAGAATCAGTTAAAAAAATTCCTGGATTCAGAATCCAGATCACAGCTACATTTGAATCGGTTGGCGAGGCAGTGCCATAAACCTACCTGGACATCAGTTGTTTTTTTGTTTTTTTGTGAAATGGTTAGTTATTGTAAAAACTTGGTATGTGGCTTCCCCAAGAGAAGTTACCAAGTTCAACAAGACGAATTTACACTTTGTGTCCATAAATTGATGGCTGTATTGGTTCTCTGACCTTGGGGATTTTAACATAGCTATTATTTTGATGGTTCAAACCATTAGAGGGCATTTTTTGCGAAGTAGAACATGTTGCTTATTTTTGGCGTGTCCCATTTTACATGTTTTGCCGTGTTTTGTTCTCCAGGGTGAGGATGTACTACTCGGCTATACAATCCATCCATCAGTCAGGCAGCTGGGTCCAGGTGCTACTCTGTGTACTGGGGATAGTTGGGGCCACAGAGCTAGTTGTAAGTCACTATTGTACAGTTTAACTTGTGTGTGATGTACATGTACTGTGGTTGGGTGGGATAATCTTGGGTCAGGATGAGATAATCTTGGGTCAGGATATGATAATCTTGTGGCAGGATGGGATAATCTTGTGGCAGGATGGGATAATCTTGTGGCAGGATGGGATAATCTTGTGGCAGGATGGGAAAATCTTGTGGCTGGGTGGGTCTATCTTGTGGCTGGGTGGGCCAGTCTTGTGGGAGGGTGGGCCATTCTTGTGAAACTAAATCTTCCCTGATATTGAACTGAACTATTTGCTTCCACAGAAAAAGTAATCTATGATGCCAGAACCGATGTTTCACCAAACAACAACGGCTTATCATTAAGGTGTCATTGGTTTTTGTGTTGCTTTTGTTGCCTAGGTATGGAGCTTTTTCCAGCGGGAGTTATTGAGCATTGGTCTGGTGACCATGTCTCTATGGCTGGTCACATCTCCCTCATTCAAAACTTACGTAAGTATCAGTATATCTCCCAGTATGATTTGCTTCTCATATCTTCCTCCTTAATGGATGAATAAAAGCAATGATCCGCAATCTTTGCTGAGTTTGATGATCTCTGTCGTCCTCTTGGCAGAGGTGAAAGATAGTTGATTATAATGTCAGACATCATTGAAATAAACAAATGACTGTTTGATAATGTATCATGTGGATTTGTCACTTCTATCCACAGACAAGCTCCCTGGGGTGGCTAAGTAGCTGCCTCACCCTGGCTGTGTTCCCCCTGCTACCCGTGGTAGGAAAGGATACAGATTACAGCTTAGTGTAAGTACATTAATTATGTCAACAAACTACTGAATAATACAGTTTGGAGTTTGAACTCTTTTGTCTCCAAAGGTAAAAGTTGCCTTACTGTATCATGTGATTGGTCAAAACTGTCTCGCCGATAAAATGACATCTCTTCTGAATGAACTTCACACGTTCAGCTCCTCCCTTCTTGTGAAATTTTTTTCAGATGCCTATGTTATAGTAAATGTAATTAAAAACAGTTGCCAAACATTTTGACAGGTCACATGGTACAGTAGAAATCTTTTACATTATCAGTAAAAGGAGTTCGCACTCTTTGATTAAGTGAGTAGTGCCATGTACTGATTCTAATGATAGTTTATTCTTCCACATAAGAGCACTTTGGTTTTTTTTATTAATTCTTTCCATTGTGGCTATTTCCAACAGCTTCCCTTTCCAAAGTTATCTGACAGTTGAATGATCTGGTGAGGTCTGAATTCAGTATTATGTTTGCTTTTTTTTTCAGATTGTTTGCAGGCTGTTTATTTGTATTACTTGGAATCTTTGCAATAAAAAGGTGAGACTTTGAACTTTGTCAGTATTCTTTATTCCTGAGTGAAGATAGTTTAATCATTGATACTGTTTGCTTGAAATAGTTTGTTTCAAGGTCCATTTGGTGAATTCACAGATCTATATTTTTATGCATTTAAAATGGGGGAATCAAGCTGTCTGTGTTACTTGGCAAAACCTGATGTGTAGAACCCAAAGTTTCAAATGCATTTGCCTGGGTTGAAAAAATTTCAAAGAAATAAATCCAACTATTTTTGTGAACAGTGTTTAACGGTCTTTCATTTGATATATATACATCATGTTAGTGTATGTTTTGTTTTTTTGTCTTTAATGTTAACTTAGTGTTTTTTTTTTCCCGTTAATGTCACAGAAAAGTTGATATTTCACAAAAATCTTAACATCCAAAGAAAATATGACATATTACAGAATGTATTACAACAGGGGAGAGGTGACATTTCATGCAAGTTATGACATCGTAGAAAACGCTTCCTGTGAGAGAAACGTGAAAATTGTTTGAGGACTTCACTTGAGACTGAAATTTACTGTTGCCATAAACTGTAATGTTTGCAGCATAATTTTCATTAATTTTTACCGCTATCTGTTTTCCAGAGTTTCAGGACGAGTGTCCTCAAGTTCCTTTCAGGAAAGTCACACCTCATCCCCTGATGGGGAAAATGGCAGGACTGTCATTGTATTGGTTATCCAGGTATGAACCAAATGCAGTCTGTAAGCATGTTAATCAGTTTACAAACACTTGTAAGTAAGTTTTTCAGGTGTTGTCATGTCGACTGCATGTACCTGTGTACAGTGAGAAAACCCAATAAAAAAGATTGGAGAGGTTCTGCTGGTCACTCAGTGAATGGATCACTCTCACCACAGACGTTCAGCCTCTGACGAGTGTAGCAGCATGCTCTGTGTTAATTCAGCCGCACCCTTAGGTCTGGAGTTTGTCTTTAAGCTGTGTCTGGTTGATATTCCCTCTGACCACAAAACTGACCGCTCTGATATGAGGGAAATATTCTTAGGAAATACTTGTGAATCTGCTAAATGTTGAAATGTTGATTTGGAAAAAAATGTGTTTGGACTATCTTTATTCTGATCTTACTTGTAATACTCATTTACCTGTATATCTATACTTCTGACAACTGAGGAGTTGAACAAAGGAAAATTCAAGTCCTTCTTCTTAAACTTGCTTCTAACGGGTGGTTTCTTGAATCTACATGTAAACCTGAAGTTGGGAATTTTTAAATATCATTAATTGTTGACTGACTTGTTTGCTTGTTAATGGTGAACTGATTTTGATACTGCGTTGTATTAAGAACAAATTGATGTGACTAATGTTTTCGGTGTATTTTCTGCAGGGTTTGCTACTTTTTACTTTTGATGTATTTCAGACTCTGTTGTTGGGTATATCTACCGCCATAGTTCGGTCAACATCAGCAAGCATGGCTAACAGGAATGGCCTACCATTGATCAATCAGATTCTCAGCTGGACAATTCTAGGTAATTTTAACCGATAAAAGTGGTTTTAACCCATTGGAATGAGTAATATAAAACTACAGTATTATCAGGGAGACTGCATTCATGAGTGTACGTTGAGCAGTTACACAAGGTGATAAAGTTTATCAGTAACTTTCCAAAGGTTGATGGTTTATATCCGAGGCTCTCTAGTTTCCTCTGCTTATAAAACTGACGTTCATCTGTTAAGTGAAACATTTTCAAGTATGCCATTGAACGAACAAAGAAATATTTTATATGATAGTGATATACTTGTTCTAAGTATGTGTAAAGTCTCCATCTTCTCTTGTCCGTTTTTTTTTCTTCAGTGATTGACCTCCTGGTTGTTGTTGTTATTGCAGGCCTGTCCTTAGTTCTGCCCCTGTTCTCCTCCAATCGTGTCACAGACAGACTAGTCAGTATAACACTGTCCATTGCCTCACCCGGCCTTCTACTGAGCATCAGGTAATCTCACAGGCTGTGTCAGTCACCTTACACATGAAGTACTTGTCTTTCAATGACAAGGGTAAGGCCATGCTTAAATTCTTTGTTTCAGGTAACTCTGCAATATCAGAAAAAATAAGATAGGTCAGTTGGGAAAGATATGGATTTTAAAGAAATTAACACTGAGAGAAAAGTGAAAAAGTGAGAAAATTACATCTATAGCCCAATAAAGACATTAGTCTGGGGCCCTTTTTTGTAGGTTCAGTTGGGTTACCCCTAACAAACATATTTTTAATGATGACCAAATAAAGGTGTTGTTTCTGGCCAGAAACCAAGGTTCTCTTATCCTCCCTGTTCTTCGGGCTTTATGGTGGTAATGAGCCAAAAACAGCGTTTTTAGGGCCATTTAGGCTGCTTTAAAGGAAGCTTATTGGAAGTGACTCACCTTGGGATATGCCACATGGCCACACATAGAGCACTCTCCACACATTGAGCAGGCTAAACACTTAGAGCTGGCTCCACACATAAGCAGGCTCCACACACAGAGCAGGCTCCACACATAGAGCAGGCTACACACATAGAGCAGGCGTCATGCACAGAGTAGGCTCCACACACAGAGCAGGCCCCACACACAGAGCAGGCTCCACACACAGAGCAGGCTCCACACACAGAGCAGGCTAAACACATAGAGCAGGCACCACACATTGAGCAGGCTCTATGCATAGATTGGGCTCCACACATTGAGCAGGCTCCACACAGAGGAGGCTCCACACACAGAGCAGGCTCCACACATACAGCAGGCTCCACACATTGGGCAGGCTCCACACATTGAGCAGGTTGTATGATGTTAAAACACAGTCATTGTAAGGATGCACTCAATCCTAAACATGTTGAAGCTTCTAAAATAGAAAAGCTAGACAGCACTGCAACATATTATGCTATCCTATCCATACATCACATTTTAAAGCAAACATCAGTTCATCATATACGTTGATGATGATGTATTGTTCGCTTATGGTTGTTCACTCATTCAATGAGGGGTTTAATATTATCATTATTTTATTAATCATATAACTCCTTGACCATCCTACAGGCAAGAAGGGTTATTCCTGTTGGCCTTGACCTGTCTACTTTACTTCTGGGTCAGAAGAGAACAGAACTTAGTCAGGCCAGGTCTCAAGGTCAGTATTCAGTGGCAAGGTCAACCAAAAGTTATATCCTGGTGCATTCACGTTAAAGTTCTGTAATTCTATACGTTATATTTTGTTTGGTATCTAATGTCTTACTCAAGAATTTTCACTGACATGGCCAAATGTTTTCCACAACTTGGTTCATGCTAGGACTATGGACAACTGTAGCTTTGGCTGAACTTTTTTCAGTTCAGACCACAAAATCAAATTCAGATCATTGAGGTGGCTTGTTTGTATATATTTGCTAGAGATTTGAATTTAGCCCATTTTGAAGGTTGTCAGGTACCAAATGAGATACATTGCTTGCCTCCAGACTTGCTTTTATTTCCTGCCATTGGCACTGCTTTCCTACGGGCTTTTCATGGTTTCTCTATGCTCTTTGAAGTTTTTGCTTCACTTTTCCAGGTTTTCTCTGGGCTTTTCGTGGTTTCTCTAGGCTCTCACAAGTGTTTGATTCACTTTTCCTGTTTTTTGGGGGGCTTTTCATGATTTATCTACACTCTCCCAAGTTTTTGCTTCACTTTTCCTGGTTTTTTCTGGGCTTTTCATGGTTTCTCTAGGCTCTCCCAAGTTTTTGCTTCACTTTTCCAGGTTTTCTGTGGGCTTTTCATGGTATTTCTAGGCTCTCCCAAGTTTTTGCTTCACTTTTCCTGGTTTTCTGTGGGCTTTTCATGGTTTTTCGAGGCTATCCCAAGATTTTGCTTCACTTTTCCAGGTTTTCTGTGGGCTTTTCATGGTTTCTTTAGGCTCTCCCAAGTTTTTGCTTCACTTTTCCTGCTTTTTATGGGCTTTTCATGGTTTCTTTAGGATCTCCTAAGTTTTTGCTTTACTTTTCCTGCTTTTTATGGACTTTTCATGGTTTCTCTAGGCTCCCAAGTTTTTGCTTCTCTTTTCCAGGTTTTCTGTGAGCTTTTCATGGTTTCTCTAGGCTCTCCCAAGTTTTTGCTTCACTTTTCCAGGCTTTCTCTGGGTTATTCATGGTATTTCTAGGCTCTCCCAAGTTTTTGCTTCACTTTTCCTGGTTTTCTCAGGGCTTTTCATTTTTTCTCTAGGCTCTCTCAAGTTTTTGCTTCACTTTCCCAGGTTTTTTCAGGGCTTTGCTCGCTTTCCTCCAGGTGTTTCCAGCACTGGTTTTGTATCTCTGAGTTTTCGGTCCACGGTAATGGCCTAAAATTTCATCCCTGACTAAGTTATCCATTTTGCCTGACGCTGAATGTGTTTTGAGGTTGGTTTGGAAGTCAGGATATTGTCCCTTGTGGAAAATGCTCCAAAATTTAGACATTTATTTGCCTCTGAAAAGTGCACTTTTTTTTTCTGGCTAAATTTTTTTTGGCTCATTTACCTTAATTCCTCAACCTTTTTGCATTTGAAAGAGCAAATTTCAGTGCAATTTATGCACATTTTTAATTTGATTTTGGAGGCTACACTACATTGGTTGGATTGACCAGTTTCAGGACTTCACAAAAAGTATAGTTTTATCAGTCATCATAGAATACTACCTTTGGAATATGCTTGAATAAACACCTTGCAAACATGTGACTGAAGAATTATGGCTATTATTAAATAAACCGTTGAACCTGATTATCTATGGTGCTTTTCAGCTGGACAGGTTAGATTTCCATGAAGCAGACACTTGTGAGCGTAGACTTCTGGAGTGGGCTGACCTCCGCAGAGCCTACTTCTTTGTATCCTTTATATTTATATAGTTTTCTTAGCCGTACATGCCTTTAACTCAGTTATTGAAGGTTTGTACTGGATAGGCATATAGCAGTATGAAATGAAATGTACACTCGGAACAGGTAATGAATTGGTTTGGCTGTCAATGGTAAACAAGAAAAAAGAGCAAGAGAAAACGACAATGTTCGAATAAGACATGTCAAGTGAAAATAGAATATCTTAAATAATAGTGTTAAAACAAACTGCCCCGCTAACATGCATTATTTGTAAAGAGGGGGCCTCCATGGCTCAGTTGGTTAGTGCGCTAGCGCAGCATAATGGAGCCTCTCACCAATGCGGCCACTGTGAGTTCAAGTCCAGGTGGTGCTGGCTTCCTCTTCAGCCATAAGTGGGAAGGTCTTCCAACAACCTGCGGATGGTCGTGGGTTTCCCCCGGGCCCTACCTGTTTCCTTCCAGCATAATGCTGGCCGCCGTCAGCAGTGAGATATTCTTGAGTACGGCGTAAAACACCAATCAAATTGATGATGTAAATTGGGAATGGAAGTGGAATTGATAATTAAAGAATTACAGATTAAAGAAATTGTGTTCCTTATCCAAGCTTCAGGTATTCTTAATTCTAGTAGCTTTTTTTGGAACAGGGAATATTGCAAGTATAAACAGGTGAGTGAATTTAGGAGTAGACCAGATCACTAAATGTACCCAGTGGTGTATAATGGATTGAATGTTGGAAATATTTCTGTTAAACACTCTTTATAAATAAAATGGTGTTTTGTGCCATGCTAAAGACCATACCCTAGTTCTTCTAATTTTTGGCCCACCTGGTCTACTTTTTTAACCAAAAATTCATGTAATTATAGCAGAATATTGAGTTCTTTTTTTTTTTTTTCAAATGGTTAGTTCATCTAATGAACAACATATTTGTAAGTTTACTTTTCCGAAAAACAGAGAGAAAAATGTAATGCTATGCTTTCAGTAATACTAATATCTGTCCTAAAAATTAGAAGACTTAAATTATTTGGTAGTAGGCAGAGATGAAAAGAAACAACTTCAGGTTGATTGATACATGTAGGCTGCCTGGCTAAAGCTCTAAGTAAATAGAACTATCAAAATCAGCTGAGAGCAGACTGAAACTCTGTCATCAGTATTTATCTGTCGGATACTTTCAGTTGTTTAAACTGAAATCTAGATGCACTTTAACACTTTAATGTATCATTGGAACTTCTTTCTATTTGTTCTCCAACAGTTTTGAGCCAGCGTCAGTGTACTGTTTTCTCACCACATTTAATCCATTCCTGATGGGAGCTCTGATGGTGTGGAAGGTAAGATGTCCACATCAATCCATTATTCAGGGGTACCCTTGAGGTGTCGGGCCTCTATGGCCTAGTGGTTAGCGCGCTAGCACAGCAAAATAACCTAGGAGCCTCTCACCTGTGCAGTTGCTGTGAGTTCAAGTCCAGCTCATCCTGGCTTCCTCTCTGGCCATGAGTGGGAAGGTCTGCCAGTAACGTGGATGGTCTTGAGTCTGCCCCAGGCTCGGAATAGTATCCTCCCACCATAATGCTGGTCATCATCATTTAAGAGTATGCTGTAAAACACTAATCGAACAAATAAGTACTCTCAAGGTATCCAGTGTTTAAATTGAATATCAGTTTTAAATACATTTCTCATTTATTTATTTCATTGGTGATTTATGCTGTACTCAAGAATATTTCACTTTTACAACGAAGGCCAGCATTATTGTTGGGAGGAAAGTGGGCAGAGTCCTGGGGAAACTCAATGATAAATTTTGAATATTTAACAGTTTCCTTAATCTTGATTCGTCATTTGGTTGTGTTGTGAAATAATTGCTTCAAACGATGTCTGATTTGGTAAAATTTTGTGCACAGATTCATTCCTGCAGATTATGCTTGAAAACAAAAGTAAATATTTGGAATGGAAATTGGTCATATGATTGGCTGAATTAGAGTAGAAAAAGATTGTATATGGAAGTTATACTTTGAGGTGACTGTTCTATATAATAAAAATGTAATTGTTGATGATCTTGTCTGAAGCACTAAATTGACTAAACAATTGCAGGTAGTCAATTTCAAGTGGCCTTTATATCTTGTTTCAGAATCTGATTCCATTTGTTGTGG
Source organism: Liolophura sinensis (assembly GCF_032854445.1). Taxonomy (NCBI): domain Eukaryota; kingdom Metazoa; phylum Mollusca; class Polyplacophora; order Chitonida; family Chitonidae; genus Liolophura; species Liolophura sinensis. The sequence continues at coordinate 13,930,239 of NC_088299.1, read as the reverse complement.
TGACCTGTTGGTTCAGAGCCATCCATGTCATCACTAACCTCCCCACCAGAGCATTCTTCCTCATCGTTTTTATTATCTCAGACATCTTAGCTTTGGTAAGAATCTTTGTGTGTTGTCCTGGAAACTTTTGGTTCAGAGCCATCCATGTCATCACTAACCTCCCCACCAGAGCATTCTTCCTCATCGTTTTTATTATCTCAGACATCTTAGCTTTGGTAAGTATCTTTGTGTGTTGCCCTGGAAACTTTTGGTTCAGTGCCATTCATGTCATCACTAGCCAGACCTTTCTTCCTCATCGTGTTTGTCATCTCAGACGTCTTAGCTTTGGTAAGAATCTTTGTGTGTTGTCCTGGAAACTTTTGGTTCAGTGCCATCTATGTCATCACTAACCTCCCCACCAGAGCTTTCTTCCTCATCGTGTTTGTCATCCCAGAGGTCTTAGTTTTGGTAAGAATCATTGTGTGTTGTCCTGGAAACTTTTGGTTCAGTGCCATCCATGTCATCACTAACCTCCCCACCAGAGCATTCTTCCTCATTGTGTTTGTCATCTCAGATGTCTTAGTTTTGGTAAGAATCTTTGTGTGTTGTCCTGGAAACTTTTGGTTCAGTGCCATCCATGTCATCACTAACCTCCCCACCAGAGCATTCTTCCTCATTGTGTTTGTCATCTCAGATGTCTTAGTTTTGGTAAGAATCTTTGTGTGTTGTCCTGGAAACTTTTGGTTCAGTGCCATCCATGTCATCACTAACCTCCCCACCAGAGCTTTCTTCCTCATTGTGTTTGTCATCTCAGAGGTCTTAGTTTTGGTAAGAATCTTTGTGTGTTGTCCTGGAAACTTTTGGTTCAGTGCCATCCATGTCATCACTAACCTCCCCACCAGAGCATTCTTCCTCATTGTGTTTGTCATCTCAGAGGTCTTAGTTTTGGTAAGAATCTTTGTGTGTTGTCCTGGAAACTTTTGGTTCAGTGCCATCCATGTCATCACTAACCTCCCCACCAGAGCATTCTTCCTCATTGTGTTTGTCATCTCAGATGTCTTAGTTTTGGTAAGAATCTTTGTGTGTTGTCCTGGAAACTTTTGGTTCAGTGCCATCCATGTCATCACTAACCTCCCCACCAGAGCATTCCTCCTCATTGTGTTTGTCATCTCAGAGGTCTTAGTTTTGGTAAGAATCATTGTGTGTTGTCCTGGAAACTTTTGGTTCAGTGCCATCCATGTCATCACTAACCTCCCCACCAGAGCTTTCTTCCTCATTGTGTTTGTCATCTCAGACATCTTAGTTTTGGTAAGAATCTTTGTGTGTTGTCCTGGAAACATTTGGTTCAGTGCCATCCATGTCATCACTAACCTCCCCACCAGAGCATTCTTCCTCATCGTGTTTGTCATCTCAGAGGTCTTAGTTTTGGTAAGAATCATTGTGTGTTGTCCTGGAAACTTTTGGTTCAGTGCCATCCATGTCATCACTAACCAGACCTTTCTTCCTCATCGTGTTTGTCATCTCAGATGTCTTAGCTTTGGTAAGAATCATTGTGTGTTGTCCTGGAAACATTTGGTTCAGTGCCATCCATGTCATCACTAACCTCCCCACCAGAGCATTCTTCCTCATCGTGTTTGTCATCTCAGAGGTCTTAGTTTTGGTAAGAATCATTGTGTGTTGTCCTGGAAACTTTTGGTTCAGTGCCATCCATGTCATCACTAACCAGACCTTTCTTCCTCATCGTGTTTGTCATCTCAGATGTCTTAGCTTTGGTAAGAATCTTTGTGTGTTGTCCTGGAAACTTTTGGTTCAGTGCCATCCATGTCATCACTAACCTCCCCACCAGAGCTTTCTTCCTCATTGTGTTTGTCATCTCAGACATCTTAGTTTTGGTAAGAATCTTTGTGTGTTGTCCTGGAAACATTTGGTTCAGTGCCATCCATGTCATCACTAACCTTCCCACCAGAGCTTTCTTCCTCATTGTGTTTGTCATCTCAGATGTCTTAGCTTTGGTAAGAATCTTTGTGTGTTGTCCTGGAAACTTTTGGTTCAGTGCCATCTATGTCATCACTAACCTCCCCACCAGAGCTTTCTTCCTCATTGTGTTTGTCATCTCAGAGGTCTTAGTTTTGGTAAGAATCATTGTGTGTTGTCCTGGAAACTTTTGGTTCAGTGCCATCCATGTCATCACTAACCTCCCCACTAGAGCATTCCTCCTCATCGTGTTTGTCATCTCAGATGTCTTAGTTTTGGTAAAAATCATTGTGTGTTGTCCTGGAAACTTTTGGTTCAGTGCCATCCATGTCATCACTAACCTTCCCACCAGAGCATTCCTCCTCATCGTGCTTGTCAACTCAGATGTCTTAGTTTTGGTAAAAATCATTGTGTGTTGTCCTGGAAACTTTTGGTTCAGTGCCATCCATGTCATCACTAACCTCACCACCAGAGCTTTCTTCCTCATTGTCTTTGTCATCTCAGAGGTCTTAGTTTTGGTAAGAATCATTGTGTGTTGTCCTGGAAACTTTTGGTTCAGTGCCATCCATGTCATCACTAACCTCCCCACCAGAGCATTCTTCCTTATTGTGTTTGTCATCTCAGATGTCTTAGTTTTGGTAAAAATCATTGTGTTGTCCTGGAAACTTTTGGTTCAGTGCCATCCATGTCATCACTAACCTCCCCACTAGAGCATTCCTCCTCATCGTGTTTGTCATCTCAGATGTCTTAGTTTTGGTAAAAATCATTGTGTGTTGTCCTGGAAACTTTTGGTTCAGTGCCATCCATGTCATCACTAACCTTCCCACCAGAGCATTCCTCCTCATCATGCTTGTCATCTCAGAGGTCTTAGTTTTGGTAAGAATCTTTGTGTTGTCCTGGAAACTTTTGGTTCAGTGCCATCCATGTCATCACTAACCTCCCCACCAGAGCTTTCTTCCTCATTGTGTTTGTCATCTCAGATGTCTTAGTTTTGGTAAGAATCATTGTGTGTTGTCCTGGAAACTTTTGGTTCAGTGCCATCCATGTCATCACTAACCTCCCCACCAGAGCTTTCTTCCTCATTGTGTTTGTCATCTCAGACATCTTAGCTTTGGTAAGTATCTTTGTGTACTAGAGTCCTGGAAACTGTTGCTTCAGTATAGATCCAAGATCTGTTTCATTCTTCTCTGCATAGCTTTCAGAAATGTTAGTATGGAAGCTAAACATGGCCAACCGGTCTCGGAGCTAAGCTCAGTATTGTGTTTATATACATGTAGGTATACTATAATGTGATTTATGCTACAACTATATGCCTTTTAATTTTCCAATTCTTTATTGTATTTATTCTTCAGTAAAGCATGAAATGACAGTCAAAGTGTATACATATATATTAAAACACTTGTTCACCTCTTTTCTGTGGTGTAGCATTTCTTCTTCTTGGTGCGTGACTATGGCAGCTGGTTGGACATCGGGACGAGCATCAGTCATTACGTCATAGTCATGTCCATGATCATCTTCGTTGTGCTTCTGTTTGGACTTGGCCACGTCTTAACCCTGTGGAGGCTTCCAAGAGGGGTCCACAAACAACATCCACACTGATAATTGCACAGATGTAAGGTGGAGGCTTCCAAGAGGGGGTCACACTGACACATGCATAGTTGTATAGAGGAGTCTCACAATAGGACGCCCTCACTGAAATAACTGATACATAAACAATTGTAAAATGTTAAGCAGGTAGTTATTTTTCTACTCACACAAACTTGAAAGTCCTGAAGAGTTAAGATCTTATTGATTGCTTGAATCATGATTAATTTTAAGTACAGTATTTCTTTGACTGTGAAAAAGGGAGAAACTAAATATGGCAGAAATTAAGGACAATAAGTGTAAGAAAAGATTGTCATGTGTAAGTGTAGCAGAATAAGAAATACCAGTATGTGTGAGTACCTCTGTCATGAAAACATGTTGGTAGAACTAGGTAGAAATGAATCCTCAAGAACAGGACCTTGTCTAAGGTACATCAGATTCATTTACATATGAACACTTTTTTGTGTGGAAACACAGAGTTATTGGTGATATTAAAGATAAGTACTGTTTTTATATACAATGTACATACACTTCTACATGTGTCCTGTTTTAGAGAAACTTCAGATTCCTGCAGTGTGAAGTATTCATATGTACATATTTTATTGATTTGGGAATATTTAAGACCTGAAAAATCAAAGTTTTGTATATTGGTAGTATTGCATAAATACATGTATTTTATCAAGTGTTTTAGACGATCAAAAAGCTACATATTTAATGCGAAACATGGTTGTTGTTGTTCGTATTTTCCTGTCAGGATGGCTGGTGCGTGTAACACTAAGCAAATGTTCAAATTTCAGACAATGAGTATCATTGTATTGCCCTTATATAGGTATTGTTGTGGCAGTTATCCTCACATTCTAAGCAGGGCTCGGAAGGTAACTCGAGTTACCAGTTTGACCATCTCCTGCTGGTCACAGGCTCCTGAACATCCCAAACATGTTGACCTGCGCAGTAGCAACTTGAAATCCTCACATAGCCCCTGTGATCAATGTGCAAAATTATTTCTTGACCTTCTGGATAACTACAGACTTTCTAAAAACAGTTTGTACTCGGTTGAAAAATTTTTAAAAATAAATTAAACTATTTTTTAAAAATAAATTGAACTATTTTTTAAAAATAAATTAAACTATTTCTTGGAAAGTGGGTATTGGTTTTTCACCTGGGGTATATGTACACAGTTTTGTACCATATACAAAACATGACTGGCTGGTGTCATAATCCCATTGTATACAAAAAAACATTTTACGTATACAAGACAGTTTTATTGGTGAAGGAAACTGGAGAAAACAACCAATCATTTGGCACACAAGCAACAAAACTTTTCTCACGTCTTTCATGTTGTAAAGCAAGTTAAATATCTGGAGATCTGTTTCATTCTTCCTAGCTTAGAATTCAGAAATACATGTTAATGTGGAAGTTAAACTGGGAACATGGCCAACTGATCTCAGAGCTAGTGGAAGCCATATTGGTGGAAGACAATGAATACCCTGTGAACTTCGTGTAAGTTCATGCTGGGGACAGCATGGACAGCAACCAAGGCATCAAAAATGTAAGAAAAGCATCGCATAAATTGTGAACCCAGGACCTGCCCTATTAAGGGCCCAAGCCTCCACACACAGAACAATAAAACAACACCCACAATAAATTTGGTCCAGTAAATTTAATAAAATCTTCAGTAAAACAAATATTTACAAGACACTTTCCATTTTTTCTATTATACACATAAGACTATAAAACAATTCTGTACAGACATTTAATGATGTAAAAATAAACTCTTAATGCCTGTCAACTTGACGGACACAAACAAATGTATATTGAAGTTTCATGAGAGATGTTGATTCCCATCTGGATGTCCTTTCCCCTTTAGGGATACTGTCCAAATGGTAACAGTATAATTACAGCTTAATTTTAAACATTTACCAGATTCTAGCAAGTATTATCACATTTAGTATCACAAGTACACATGTACCGGACATAAAGTATAGTTTTAATTCCTGGCAGCTTTAGCAGAGTTTTCGACAATGTACTTTAATACCAAGTATAAATCTCAGAACAACAGTTTGCCCAGCTAAAATGATCTCTACTTTGTTGAGCCCGACTCTCATCTCGTCACGTTCAACTCAACCAGAAAATTACTTTTATACAGTTACATGTACCGTTACAACACAAGTATTTCCTCACATTTCCAAGATTCAAAGGCTGGATAACATCGAAGCAGGTTTTGCTGATCTTTTGCTGGTTTTGAAGTATTTTAGAATCGTATGATTTGAAGATTCAGTTTGTAGCAAAGTGGTCTACGAATCATTAGAACTACAAGTCCCCCTCCCCGGCCCCCGCCCGCCCGCCCGCGGAGGTTTAACAATGTGGCCAGCTAGGGTCAGGCTCAGTATAGGGAAGCAGAGAATGTGACTGGGATAAACTACAGTTCAAATTAATTCAGTTCACATATAAAACAGAAAATCGTGAAACCCATTTGCAGGAACATGTATCCTGATGGCTAGCTGTGACCAGATATAACAGGAGCAATATAAATTCCACTTCAATCTCTCATTTCTTTGATTAACTTGTTCATCAACAAGATTCGTGACACTCGTCTGACTAAATTTAAGGCCAAGCAGACTAACCAGTCCTTGTTGACGAACACAAAAATTGACACAATGTACGAAATTAAAAATACCTATATAATAGTGTTGCACATCACATAAATAAACATACTATTGCTGTTCATAAATACTATCCCTTTCACTATAAAACAACCTGTATCACAGGAAAACTACCTAGTACAAGACCAATTGCTCTCTACAGTCTTAAACAACAGTGCTGTCTGAAATTTCCTATAAATGTATCATCAATACCTGCATATACATGTATTAGCAAACAGGTACCTTAGTAACTTTGGTTAACCATTCACTACAGAAAGTCAAATCTTACACTCGCGTCAAAATGTCAAATCACTGTAAAATTATTATTTCTGGTGTAACAAGGTCAAAATATAGCTGGACAGAGTAAATTTTGAGTGAGATGTTGTGGAACAAATTTCAGCTAAAATAATGGAAAGGAGGATACCATATTTAATGATTAAAGTTTTTACTTAATTCTAAGATTGCTTTTTGATCCTGGGGCCTGTCCAGCTCTCAGCTTCACAAGATTCCTGCCCCATCTAATACTTTATATCAGAATCCATGTAGCCCACATTCAGAAATAAACACATAATGCCAATTAGATCAGTTCATCCTTAAAACTTATGCTAACAAAGAAACATGCACTAAAGCTGGGGCATACTGAGCCGAGCTGATAGTCAAAAAAAGCCAAATTATTGGAGAAATGGACACTGAGAGATTCTGCCTAGACCAATGTCTGTGTTATAAATTATCAACAGTCAGCAGTACTTTTATTAAGTAAACCATTTTTTTCACCAAAAAGACCAAAGTCTATAATAGCAAGTCTGATAGTTACTTTCTGAACAAGTTTAGAATCCCTCCAAACTGAATATCATCTCTAACTTCTGTGCTTTACATGTACTCCATCATAAACTGATACACAAGCCAAAACCACTGAGGGAGGACCATCCTTTAGCTGTTTTGCTGTACATGTCAGTCTCCACAGGTTACTAAAGGCCGAATAACTTCACTGTTGGCCATTTTCATTAACAGGCAGACAAAAAATTTTGAAATTAGAGGTGGAGAAAACATAAAAATTACATGAAAATCAGATGAAAGAGTGTGAAAAATTAATTGTAAATGTGGTCTTAAATATTTTTCTCGATTTTTCTTCAAACAGAAAAAGATTTATTCATTTATTTATTTAATTGATTGGTGTTTTACGCTGTACTCAAGAATATCTCACTTATATGATGACGGCCAGCATTATGGTGGGAGGAAACCGAGCAGAGCCAGAGGGAAACCCACGACCATATGCAGGTTGCTCACAGACTTTCCCATGTATGGCCGGAGAGGAAGCCAGCATGAGCAGGACTTGAACTCACAGCAACTGCAAACAGAAAATGACACTTTAAAATAATTTTTGTATGGTGGGTATTTGAGACCACCTTCTGGTATAGTCTTTGTACAATAATATCATAATTCAGATTAAATGCATATTCTTGGATATAAACAACAAATTTACATTCAAAAAATTTATTAGACATACATCACATCCTTATTTTGAATGTTATTGTGCAACTATGATAAATACCAGAAGGTGGTCCTAAATACCAAAAGGTGGTACCAAATACCCACCATAGAAATTTTTTTTCAAACAGCCTGTTCTCCTGGAAATAAAGTCGAAAAAAATATTAAAAACCATATTTGCAGATATGTTTTGATGTTCTTTCATCTGATTTTGAGACATTTTTATGTTTTCTACTCCTTTAAAGTGATATACCCTTATTCTTCTCAAATTGGGACAGATATTAGTAGTGTTGAAAGTAGAATATTAATATATTATTGCCAGCAAAAGTAAAGATATGTTGTTCATTAGATGGTCTAACCATGTGAGAAAGAATAAACTCAATACTACTGCCAGAACTGCACATATATTGGCCAAAATGAGCAGACCAGGTGTCCCAAAAATTAGGGAAGCAATATTCTGAGACTCTGCTGCAGAATGCGTAAATCTGGTTTTGTGACTTTCAATATGACATGTAACTGATTAAGAAATCCAGTTCACAAAGCACTCTCAGTGACTCAGTGATGGGATACGCAAATATATGGTGTCAATAATCCTCATATTGGGCAAGGTGTCGATCTGAGGATTAATGACACCATATATGATTCCCATTTCCAGTAAGTAATATTATTTTTCACCTAAGATTTGCTTCACCACAAAATCACTGAAAGTCTTTCTTGGTTCAGTATGACGTTAACCTTCAGGCATTCATTCATTCTGGAAGTCCTTAGAGCTGATGAGTGACTGACTAGTGGTACACAGGGTAATCAGAATTTCAGTGTCTACAGCATTAAACCGTTCTCCTAAACCCCTTCCCACAATCCCACCCCCTCTTCAACAGAATAACCACTATGCAAGTCCACTGGCATGACAACATTATGTTACAAAACAAGACATTAAGGTAAAAGGACACTAAAATATGAAACAAAGTTCATCATACACGCAACTGAAAACTATGTGTAAAAATACTTTCATTTATTTTTCCAGATTTTTTTTAAGAGTGTAGAAAGGCATTCAACCATTTGAATACTATGGTGGGCTTTATAAGCCATACTGACAGTATCTAGGAACTCTGACGTCACACAACCTTTTTCTCCTGATGTTCACAAGAAGGAAGGAATTTTTGGGAAGATTATTTCAGTAATTGTTTACTCATTGGTGAAAACAATTATTCCACAATCAGTTCCATGAGTTGGAAAAACTTCCTGTGACATCAGAATTCCTAAACTCTCACAGTATGATCTGTAGAGCCCACCTTAGAATTCAAATGTTTAAATGCCTTTAATTCCTTTTACAAAATGCAAAAAAATAGATGAAAGAATATCTATGCATAGTTTTAAGTGGTTTATTTAGTGATGCTTACTTTGATTTTTAGAGGTCTTTTCCTTTACGAGAGATGAAAGTGTTCCCTCTACCATCGCAGACAACCTCTACGTCTGAAAAACAATCTGAAACAGAATCTGGCCGTCTGCTTCCCACAATGCTTTGCCGCATCAGAAATACAAAAGTATCTAGCAATTCAAATGTTGTTGGTCATGAATAGATTACTGTTATGTAAAATATTATTTAAAAAAAATGTAGGGCATTTTCAGGTTCGTGTTGTACAATTGTATAAATGTCACTAGATGAATGAAGAATATAGGTCAGCTGTTAACGCCGTCCTAACAAGTGTTAAAATACATCAATACCATGCCGCTGTCATGCTTGACAAATTTTAAAACTTGCATTTTAACTTGTCGGTCAGCTGCTATACAATTGATTGACTAAACTACAACAAACAGTTGCTCACATATCAATTCCTTCATCTGCTAAAATCTTTAACTAATTAAAGATATAGAATATAGAATATTCCCTATTTATTTAATAGTATAGTTTTTGTTTGTAGTTCAAGTATGGTTGAACTATTAGCGTATGTGACCACTTGCATACGATTGTATCACTTATCTCTGTACAGTTTTGAAACTAAACTAAACTTCAGATCCACAACAAGGAATTTAATAACATCCAATGGATCCTGACAATGCCAGATACATGTAAGCCACACAGAGATATACTGGGGACCTCAAAACGCCTAAAGGTTCTATGTTCTTATTTCAGCTATGCAAAGCACACATTACTTATCTACAACTGGGGATACATGTACAGACCCAGACCTCTACATGTACAGACCCAGGCCAATACATGACCCAGGCCTCTACATATACAGACCCAGGCCTCCACATGTACAGACCCAGGCCCCTACATGACCCAGGCCCCTACATGACCCAGGCCTCTACATATACAGACCCAGGCCTCCACATGTACAGACCCAGGCCCCTACATGACCCAGGCCTCTACATATACAGACCCAGGCCTCCACATGTACAGACCCAGGCCTCCACATTACAGGCCCAGACCTCTACATGTACAGACCCAGACCTCTACATGTACAGACCCAGACCTCTACATGTACAGACCCAGACCTCTACATGTACAGACCCAGGCCTCTACATGTACAGACCCAGACCTCTACATGTACAGACCCAGACCTCTACATGTACAGACCCAGACCTCTACATGTACAGACCCAGGCCCCTACATGACCCAGGCCTCTACATATACAGACCCAGGCCTCCACATTACAGACCCAGACCTCTACATGTACAGACCCAGACCTCTACATGTACAGACCCAGACCTCTACATGTACAGACCCAGACCTCTACATGTACAGACCCAGACCTCTACATGTACAGACCCAGACCTCTACATGTACAGACCCAGACCTCCACATTACAGAACCAGACCTCTACATGTACAGACCCAGGCCCCTACATGACCCAGGCCTCTACATATACAGACCCAGGCCTCCACATTACAGACCCAGACCTCTACATGTACAGACCCAGACCTCTACATGTACGGACCCAGATCTCTACACTATATGACCCCTTTCCTCATACATCACAAGATACCTTACATGCACATTAAGTCATACTGACATCAATCCTTCTTAACTTGACTAAATAGATGTACCCTCACAGAAATTCTAACTGAAAATTTGTCACAACCAGAGGTTTCTAATCTACAACCATTAACACAGAAATTTTATGAATTAAACTGGTAACAAAAGAAAGGCATTATCTCAGCAGTACTTATCAATCACATTGTTCCTGACCTTCATTCCCATCAACTTACATAGAACAACAAAGCTGCCATTCCCTAAATGACATAAAATTTCTCCCACAAAAGTCCATTTTCAATTGATATTTGATTGGTGTTTTACTCCATACTCAAGAATATTTCACTTATGACAGCCAGCATTGTGGTGGGTGGAAACCCACGACCATCCACAGGTTGCTGCAGACCTTCCCCATATGGCCGGAGAGGAAGACAGCAAGAGCTGGACTTGAACTCACAGGGACCGCATTGGTGAGAGGCCCCTGGGTCATTACGCTGTGCTAACTTGCTAACCAAATGAGCCACGGAGGCTCCCTCAAAGGCAAATAAATGCCATAAAATATTACTTCTGAAGCTTGCATTTTTTTTTTTCCCAGTAGGATGGCATGTCCAGCTATTCAGACTCACATGATCATGAAAAATACGCAAGACATTCATGGACGAAATTTTGTCATTTAGGGTATGGCACACAAACCTGCAAGGGCACAATCCCCTATTACGGGCAAAATGACACGTTCACATGTACACAACAACTGACAAGATATGTAAAAATGCAGGTAAAACTGAGCTGTAGAAAATGATATATATAAAGAACACACTCTTTGCAACGTGTCCTTATGTACTGATATTTTCTGTCGCCATTTTGACAAAGTTGAAAAAATAATATCTTAAATTCCAACACTGTGTGTTAGTACAGCAAACCAACCATGGAACAACTAAACAAGCTGGTGTCATGCATCTCAGACACTACACCAGACACCACACCAGACACCACACCAGTGGCATGAACCATAACAATGTCTAATTTCTGCTCACATACTGATCTTTGTTTTCTTTCCTATACTTTCCATGTAGATTACATGTAACTTTAAATAGGCAATCAAACCCCTTTCCATGCATGCCTACAAATTAACTTTAACCAGGAAATGCCTATGTACGCGTGATTTTCCGCTTTGTCCAATGATTAAAACACATTTATTTATTTACTTGAGTGGTGTTTAACGCCATACTCAAGAATATTTCACTTATACAACGGCGGCCAGCATGTTAGTGGGAGGAAACCAGGGAGAGATCGGGGGATACCCACAACCATCTGCAGGTTGCTGGCAGATCTTTCCACGTATTGGCAGAGAGGAAGTGAGCCTGATTAAAGCAACAAGTTACATGTAAACGTAAAGGGTACACTTGTGTGTGAAATAGTGGACTATTTGCAGTTTTATTACATATGTAGTAGTAGTCACAGTGGTTGACTTCAGGTCAAAGGTTACTAAGTCAGTGTCTTCTGGTCAATACATTGTACGTGTCCCATGACTAATAGGTGCACCGCCCCCGCAGGACCCTCACACTAAACACAGTGTTGCATTTACATCTTTCTTTACACAGAGTGCGTGTAGTTCCGGCGCTAAGTGCCAAGAGCCCTGTCAGACCATATTTTCCATGTAGTATATACTTTCTTCCTGTAACCGCCGCTTCCTCTCATTGTGTCGGTTCATCCATTTCCGTACTTCAGCAACAACGAACACGCTTGACGTAAGAATTATTAAAAAAATAAAATCTGAAAGAGAAAAATGAAGTTTTATTTAATAAAGTCCTCACTGGTCCAGTAAATGAATTCTGCTAGCTCAAAACTACTTGGAACACACATTTGTCTTCACACTTGATGTACAATGCTCCAATGCAGGGCCCCATATTTATCTCATGTCTTAAGACTTACATGTACATCAAATATTCAAACACAGCTACAAATAAAACGCTTTGCTCTAGAAAGTTTAAAATTTGTACACTGATTCTTTATGGCAGAAAACTATCCTAACCATAATTTGAGCTCTTTCCTTTTCTGAGCTTGGCTTTTTAAGAACTTGCACTTTGTGACTTAAGTCTGAAGTTACTTGCTAAACAACTAAGCCACAGTCTGAATCTTAACACTATGAAATGAAGATTTTCATTAAAAAAGACTTAGCAACATTGAGGACTTGCAATGATATCTGTACCAAAATTTCTAAGAATAGTCTCATATCTCTGGCAATTGCCAACTTGCCGACATAAATTTCAGAAATAGCCAAATAACAGCTGAATGCTGTAGGTCTAACTACCTGACTAACATTGTCTTCGGCTTGGGTTTAACAAGGCTTTCATTGTTATTTTGGTCTCATTTCTATGGTGTAGAAGGCTTATTCAAGTAAGGCATACTTTTCTGTCCCACCTCAGCCCCATTCCAAAGAAACTATAGTAAATCTTCAACCATTTCAACCTCTAAACCACTATATCCAATGGATTTTATTCATAAAACTATTACAAAACTGACACAAACAAAATTTTATGTCACTAAAGATGCAAGTCTCATAAAACTGTGCAAATTATTTCTGTATATCCCATATAGTTCTCTCAGTATGTTTCAAAATATTGGTTGCAGCGCTGGTTGAAAAGGTTGAAGAATTAGGGCAGGGTGCAAACGTGTAACACTGCACTACACCCCTACCCAGTATACTGACGCTGTGTTAACAAGTGTCTGGCCTAACATTTAACCCATGCTGCTGAGTGTCTAGTCACAGAAATAAACCATGTCATAATTGATTCATTCAAATTTGAACTCCAACTTACCACTTAAATAAAGAGCCTCTGTTTGAAAAACCTTTTGTAAGGGTGGAAAATATATCACCAGGAGCTGTCCCACGATGGAGCCGCCCACTGCTAGCAAGAACATCCGGTTACTGAACATGCCCACAGACAGGATGGACTTGTTCTGGAAATGCAAATTGAACAGTCAGCTTAAAACCAAAACCAAATTTCTATATTTTCAGATACTGTTCATCAGTAGCTCTAAAGCAGTAAAAAGTTTTTTAAACTATCTTGAAAAGAATTAAATAACATCATTACTAGTAGTTCGAAATGTATCAAACTGAGGTTTCAGCAGCATGATCTTTCATGTTGTTTTTTTTTTGCGTTCATCTCTATAATTTTATGGTTGGTATCAGAACAGTGAATTCTACAATACAATTCTACTTTTACAGAAGTGTGGCAAAAATTGATTGACTGACCTGTGACCTACAGCTGAGGGCATTGAACATATCAAAGAACACAAAACATGTGAAGGTCATGGTGGTATCCCTGGGTGTGATCTTGTTATCACTCATCTGAAAACCAGCAGAAAACAAAACATGTGAAGGTCATGGTGGTATCCCTGGGTGTGATCTTGTTATCACTCATCTGAAAACCAGCAGAAAACAAAACATGTGAAAGTCACGGTGGTATCCCTGGGCGTGATCTTGTTATCACTCATCTGAAAACCAGCAGAAAACAAAACATGTGAAAGTCACGGTGGTATCCCTGGGCGTGATCTTGTTATCACTCATCTGAAAACCAGCAGAAAACAAAACATGTGAAGGTCACGGTGGTATCCCTAGGCGTGATCTTGTTATCACTCATCTGAAAACCAGCAGAAAACAAAACGTGTGAAGGTCACGGTGGTATCCCTGGGCGTGATCTTGTTATCACTCCTCTGAAAACCAGCAGAAAACAACATCAGGCAAGGCAGTTGTCACATCTCACCATCTGGATCTCTCACAGTATGTATATGATGATGACACAAGTACATAGGTACGACAAGTGCAGACAGCTATTCCAGGAACGTAATAGTTTACATGATTTAAATATACAGTGTAGCCTCGCTAGAGTGCGCCGTTATGGGGACAACTTCTTGAGCACCTTAAAGGCTAAATCGCAGCATAACGAAATGACCTGGGGATAAAGAATATAGGCCCACACGATTCTGACAATTAATTAAGTTTTATCGATGCAAGGCTTTTTCATTCTTAGTTTACTAAAAACATGTGAGAGTTTTGTTACCCAAAGATCCAATTATAGTTTTTCTAGGTTTACCACATCTTGGTCCCCTGTAGTTTCACACCTCGCTTTATAGTCATTCAATAGCCTGATTAAAGTTATCAGCATTTGCTGAAAGTATACAAACATTAATCCCTTTTTGAGTTATGCCTATCACAGTGAGCAAAATGTGTCCTGTATTTCTGACATAGCCACACTCACAGGGACACTCACACTTTGCAACAAGAACAAGGACATGTGCATTTGGAATCAAACTTTCACTCAAGGAAATTTAACCTCTTCCATTATAGGGCCTCCGTGGCTCAGTCGGTTAAAGCGCTAGCGCAGCGTAATGACCCAGGAGTCTCTCACCAATGCGGTCGCTGTGAGTTCAAGTCCAGCTCATGCTGGCGGCCGTACGTGAGAAGGTCTGCCAGCAACCTGCGGATGGTTGTGGGTTTCCCCCGGGCTCTGCCCGGTTTCCACCCACCATAATGCTGGCCGCCGTCGTATAAGTGAAATATTCTTGAGTACGGCGTAAAACACCAATCAAAAAAAAAAAAAAAAAATCTTCCATTATACATAGAAAAATTCTTTTTTTTTTTTTTTGCTTATACTGATGTAATATTCAAAATCTTAAATCTAAAGTATTGAAATAACTTGTGGATCTCACACCAACAGTAGGAAATGAAGCGAATGATGTAGTGCTATTTACGCATATTTATTGGTGAAAATCCTTGTTCATTTGCTGTTTTAGCTGTTCTCATTCAAAATGTAAACCTTCTCACATGGAAGTACACCACCCATTTTTGGGGGACAAGATTTGCGTCGTGTTATATCCGATTTTGCGCTATATCAAGGCACCTTATAGCCAGATTACACTGTACAACATACTGATAATATTTTACACAGATTAAAAACTGTTATCTGGTAAGAGCATGTACATAATTATAAAGACACAAATAAACGTCTGATTGTCAGCATTAATGATGCTCATTTGTGTGCCGCGTCAGGTGACTTCTTATTATAATGAATGTCTAATGTTTTATACTGTATTAAAGAATATTTCACTTAAGTAACAGCGGCCAGCATTATGGTGGAAAGTAATCAAGCAGAACCTGGAGGGAACCCACAACCACCTGCAGGTTGCTGGAAGATATTCCCACATAAGACCAGAGAGCAAGCGAGCATGGGATGGATTTGGATTCGTAGCACCAGGGGACAAACTCTTGAGGTCTCGTGTCCCTATATAGTTCTAGCTGCATATTTCAGCTGTGTCATTAAGATAAGATGTTTGTCCAGTACCTGGTAAAGTTCAGTGGTTTCTTTCAAGCTCTACATACCGTACATGTTGTTTTGTCCACTCAAAGACCTAACTGCTATCATATGAATGAGTACACCAATCCAAAAAATTGTACTAAAGAATACATTAAACCGCCAAACAATTAACAGCCCCATAGATGTGACAAGTTCAAATGCACCCGATGACCTCAACCCTTACCCTCTGACCCTTGACTTCAACCTTGTATCCTAGGACTCACCTCTCTCCAGAAAACCCACAGCGTCCCCGAGACAATGATGAAGGCTGAGACGATGATATTGATGATGAGGGCACGTGTGATGATGGGGTCACGCACTCGCCGAGGAGGCTGACGAATCACGTCCTTATCAACAGGCTCCACCCCTAAACTACCAACACAAATACAGACCATGTCACAAAGACAATCTGTACAGCCTAGTCCAATACTAATCCACATCAAGATAAGTAAGAGTATACATCATTTCCATAAATTTTCTTATCAACAAACATGCAGAAACAAATTTCTGTCAAATCAAAACATATTAGTGTAGAAATATGGACAATCAAGTCCTCTGAAAACTACACATATATCCATGATTGTCAAACTGTTTATTATGTACTGTGGCTTTCTGGACACCCATAATACCGTAGAATACATGCACAGGAGTGTCTGGGATTTTTTTTTAATCCATATAATGCCAGAGACAACTCTCTGGCTTTTCTAGATCTCTTTCGGATACTATATCTAATATTAGCATTAAGTCATATCACACATTTTTGTTTTTAGAAAAACCCAGCCACCAATACTGATGTTCATATTTAATATACTGTTACACAGTGCTTTTTGGGCCAACTACAATACTGCAAAACTTCTCTTACAGTTAAATCTGGTATTACCGCTTCAATTTTTTCAACGACTAAAGCATTTTTTTCAGTGGAATTTATCCATGCTGTTAATTTTGAAAATCACACTAAAAATGGTTTGTTTGTGTCACGTAAGATGCAAGCTTCATAAATTTGTGCACATTATTTTTCCACAGCCCATAGATCTCAGAATATTGTTTCAAAATATTGGTTGGTAAGGTGTTTGAAAAGGTTAGTCAGGGTGTTTAAGTCAGTTTTGAACAACCGAGCACAGGATAACATGCGCATAGTCACATTCTGGGCTCACATACTGCCTTGGCCAACATGTATAGTCTCACATACGTTTCTGAAGTTCTTGTTCATATATAGCCATACATGTACACAGGGTCAGGGCATTCACTAACCTCTGGGCAGGGGGCCCGTCCATGATGATGTTAATCCACAGGATCTGCATGGCATTGAGGGGGTTGGGCAGCCTCATGAGAGTAGACAGCGTGATCAGAGACAGGGCAGCTATACTCCTACACAAAACATACCAGTACAAACATCAGTCAGCACAATGCTCTTCTCAGAGGTGACAGCCAGTTAAGTCATCAGATTGATCAAGTGTCATCCATTATGATTGAATGGTCTGAAATGTATTAGATTCCATTTATATTATTGTATATAAAAAAAAAAATGGAATTATTATAAAGCAAAAAACAATCATTTAACTGTCTGAAATTATGCAGCAATTCTGTACTAGTACAAAAACTTTGCACAAAACTTTCTGTACAGCTGTGCATGTATGTACAACAGCTAACATGTTTTAAGTTTACAATATTGGGGAGGGGGGCAGGGAACTGACATAATTACATACCTTACATTCTCCACATGTACTAGTATGTGTAAATACAAAATACCATCTTGATAGAGCTACATGTAGCGGTATATACAGTTCACTCACGTGCTCAGCTGAAACCTCACAAAATTTCTGATGTTGTAAAATATTGCTTTGCCTTCTTCAATGGCAGACCTGTAAAAGCAAATGAGAAGAAATGTACTTATCAAGTTTAGTGATAAAACATGTAGTTACAGAGACATGAATGTTAGCTTAATAACCTGGACTCAGGTGATATCACTCATCAAACTCCTATAATATTAAACTTATTTGGAAAGCCCAGGATGAGAGTTTGCCATACTCACATGATAACAGAGAGTTTGCCATACTCACATGATAACAGAGAGTTTGCCATACTCATGTGATAACAGAGTTTGCCATACTCACATGATAACAGAGAGTTTGCCATACTCACATGATAACAGAGAGTTTGCCATACTCATGTGATAACAGAGTTTGCCATACTCACATGATAATAGAGAGTTTGCCACACTCACATGATAACAGAGAGTTTGCCATACTCACATGATAATAGAGAGTTTGCCATACTCACATGATAATAGAGAGTTTGCCATACTCACATGATAATAGAGAGTCTGCCATACTCACATGATAATAGAGAGTTTGCCATACTCACATGATAATAGAGAGTTTGCCATACTCACATGATAATGGAGAACTCATCGTCCACCAGAATGACATCTGCAGCCTCCTTGGACACATCTGTGCCTGATCTGCCCATGGAGATGCCGATGTCAGCACTTCTCAGGGCCACAGCATCATTCACACCGTCCCCCGTCATCCCTACTATCTGACCATTGCTTTGTAATGCCTGTAACAGGAAATCACAATACTCATAGCACACAAACTAATAATACATTAACAGCGTTGTAATTATGCCTCGGACTTGCCTTGACAGTTTTCATGTCTGGGAATCACCTTGACAATTTTATGTTTATGCCTGGGACTCCCCTTGACAATTTTAAGTTCATGTCTGGGACTCACCTTGACAATTTTGTGTTTATGCCTGGGACTAGTCCTGTAGAAGACGGAGACACTGCTGATGACCCGCTGAAGCTGAGTGATGTCCATGTTATCTACCTGGTCTCCATTCAGGGTGTGGCCACCTACAGAGTAAAGACCTAGCCGGGACCCTGGGAACAAATCACAGGTAATACCAGGTGTTAGACATGGGGTGTGCTGGTGTCCACACAGGTAAATCAAAACCAGTAACAAAGAGATACATCATCATTAGTTATCACATTAGTTATAACAATAAACATAGAACAAAACTGATCTGGAGCTCTGATAAAGTATATGTATCCACTGAATGTACATGTATTCTTACCAAATCCAAACATAACACAATAGTGATAACACATACTGTATCATATGACAGAAACACAATAGTGATAACACATACTGTATCATATGACAGAGACACAATAGTGATAACACATACTGTATCATATGACAGAGATGCAATAGTGATAACACATACTGTATCATATGACAGACACATTTATGACAACACATACTGTATTATATGACAGACACATTGGTGATAACACACTGTATCATGACAGAGACACAATAGTGATAACACATACTGTATCATATGACAGACACATTTGTGATAACACACTGTATCATGACAGAGACACATTTGTGATAACATACAGTATCATATGACAGACACATTTGTGATAACACATACTGTATCATATGAGAGAAATACAATAGTGATAACACATGCTGTATCATACGACAGAGACACGTTTGTGATAACACATACTGTATCATGACAGAGACACAACAGTGATAACATATACGGTATCATATCACAGACACAACAGTGATAACACATACTGTATCAGAGCACAGACACAATAGTGATAACACATACTGTATCAGATGACAGACACGAAAGTGATAACACATACTCTATCATATGACAGAGACACAATAGTGATAACACATAATGTATCATGACAGAGACACAATAGTGATAACACATACTGTATTATATGACAGACACACAATAGTGATAACACATACTGTATCATATGACAGAGACACATCTGAGCCTTGTTATCTCCGTAAGAAGGGGTTTATTTTTGTTCCCTTTAATAAGTAGTGTTTCATGACATCATGAAGAATGTTTCATCTGATATATGAGCACATTGAGTCATATTTGGTGAGGAAACTATAAAGTTATCACAGGGGATGCTGTTGTTATGTCGTCAGATACATATCATATGAAGCCATTGTTGTCCATACCTATAGCCTTTGCCGTCTCCTCAGAGTCCCCAGTCAGCATCTTGATAGAGACCCCACCAGTGATGAGCTCTCTCACTGCTTCCCTGACCCCGGGGCGGGGCGGGTCAATGATCCCCACCATGCCCACAAACACCAGGTCTGTCAGCTGTGGGCCATACGCCAGTCCCAGCACTGAAAACACACAGGTGACACCTTCTGTATGTCATGTCAAAGTAATGTGTAACATGTCATAAATACAAAATATACAAAAATTCACAAAAACTCAAAATATACATTGTATGTACGTACAACAACCTAGACATGAAAAAGTTTACACAATAGTTTACCTCTGAGCCCAGCCACACCCATCTGAGATTCTGCGGACAGGTAAGCTTTCCTCTGTCTAACTTCCAGCGGCACCGCCAGCCCATTGTCGTAATACCTGGTACACATGGACAGCACTACCTCCAGGGCACCCTTCACAAAATACACCTCCTCCTTTACCTGAAACAGCAAACACATATGTACACAAGAAAATTCTCCTAGCTCACTTGTGGTTTCACTTTCACTTTCAAATAACACTGGAGCCAGCACTGACTGAAATGTATGAGTTCTCCTGGAAGGTGACTTGAACTATCTAACCTGACCACTTCCATACGAAAGCCTCAAGTATGGACTAAAACACCAACCAACAGAAAAGATGAGGCTGTCACTGGCAAAAATCTTACAAAGACAGATTTTAGAACCTCAACCATGTCTGCAAAAATACACTCAAATTAAGGACCAGGAAATTCAATTTGGATCATCCATCAGAATAAAATAAAACTGAAAGCGAACGAAGTGGACTGTAAATTAGAGATCTGAAAGGACTGGTGGACTTAAACTAGGCTTATAGGGTCAAAATGAAGACAATTAATTTGTTACACATTTGACTGAGCTACATGCACATGTATATGTCCTCTACATCAACCAGCTGAGTACAAAATGTATACAATACTTGTTGTCAGTTTGTTTTTAATAAATCATCAGTACATACTGAATTCCTCACACTGAAATAACTATCTCAAGACCAGTGAAAATACATGCTCTGGCTTGAGTGAGACTTCAGACTCACAACTTAGTGTGTCTACCTCCACTGCCCTACCACCTGAGCCACCAAGCCAGATGGGAACGGTTGGTTTGTTAATTCGTAATACAATATATATAATTCAGTGACCTCCACCAGAGAATGAGGCGTACCTGACTGAATCTGTCCATACACTTAACTGCCATATACTTGGTATCGGAGTTGAACGGCCACTCCTGTAGTCTGGTATACCTCTGGGTTATATTATACAGGTTCATCTGCAATAATAATCACATCAGAATCATGAATATTGAAAAACAACGCTAGAGGAAAAGAGCAATAGTGTCACAGTGGAGGTCTTCAGGACATTGCAGCACATCATATGTAAAATACATGTAAAAATTTTACAAATACCAGAAAAAGCCGTTCACTCTGCTACATGTACATGTATTTAACACAGCAGTCATCTTAAATTGTAGGTGTACATGGTGTATGTGGTAACAGTTGAAGTGTATGTATGTACGTATGCTTAGGGTTTAATGTCGTACTTAACAATTTTTCAGTTTTAATTATGACAACGAGGAGTCATTAGGTGTGTGAACACACACTCTAACCATTAGGCCACTGACTTGGTCTACAACTGAGGTATCCACAAGTGGTTAAGATCAGGAAAGCCCGGAAGCATGCGCTTACATATTCTGTGTTTCAAAGACGAAACTTTATTCAAGGGAATTTTTGAAATGTTTGAATGAATGGTTTATAGCTTCACTCCACTTAAGCAGTATTTCTGTTACATCATGTCAATTTAAATGCTATCTGCCGAGCTACTTTTCCACACCCATGGGTGGGGGTGTGGGTGGGGGTGTGGGTGGGGAATCTGTGGTAGGAAATGTCCTCTAATAATAAAGATTTTACCTTCCATGCCGCAGCAATAAATGACCCCTCTGTTGGCTGTCCCCGCAAAACACCATCCCTGATATCAGCATTATTACACACACAGCCTATCTGTTCTCAAAGAAATTAGAGATATCATCAGAGTCATAATTATAGAGACAATAACATCAAATGTATATCTTAATACATAATCAACAAAATCTACACCTGTCCAAACATGGATTTTCTTGTCTGCTATAGGTATGCGTGTTCTATGCTGTCTATCATGTAGACAGGTTCACAAATTCATAGGGGAAATTAGCCTTCAGTTAACTAAAAGAACATTTTCATTTAAACCCTAACAGAGTCACCCTGACCCAATCATGGGTTCAGAACATGAACACCAACCTACACAGAGTCACATTATACCAATGCTCAGCCCACCAATAGTTGACATATCTCCTTTCATGTTAAGTATCCAATTCCAAAATATCCCCTTCCTACAGTCTAATGCATTGTTCAGTATTCAAGGGTGAAAAACATGCAACTTGTTGTATTGATTTAATTTCTCATATATAGGCCAATCCAGGCTTATGCTGCTTATTGACAACTGACATTAGAAGCATACTCTTTTGAGTCTATACACTTACACCATCCCTCTCCTACCTCTTTGCTGTACATACAGAAGGGAGGAGTTCCTTACCTCGAGGAGCTTGGTAAAGCCTGGGTGACTCTGCTCCCTGACCTCCTCGTTATCACAGGTCACATGACCATCCCCGTTATATCCCACTCCTGACACCTGGCAGAATATATCACATTATTCATGAATAATGGTCTTACTACATTCTTTATGTGTAGCCTAAAAATAAGTTCAGTTTTGATTTATTTATTTCCTTATCTGACTGGTGTTTTACTCAAAAATATTTCACTTATACAACGGCAGCCAGCATAATGGTGGGAGGAAACTGGGCACAGCCCAGTGGAAACCTCCAACCCGGAGATGAAGTCTTCAGTTTTGGCTTCACTTCGAGTTAGCTCAGCTTGAACCTTGGTAACCAAATAAACAACATTGTATTGTGAAAGAAATCCTCTGTAACTAATAGTGTTGAAAGGCCAGACACAATGCCTGCATGTTTTACCTCAGCATATTTACCATCTGCTGTATACATCTGAGTGATGGTCATTTCATTTTTGGTCAGAGTTCCAGTCTTGTCTGAACAGATCACATTCACACAACCTGTAAACACAATAAATATTATAGCCAATCTGAAAATTTAAAGTATACACTGTATCCTTTATTGGTTACATGTACATTGTTACTGGGTGAGAGGATATGGACATATATAATGGTTAGTGACACCATATATTCCCATATTCTATCACCATGATACAGATTTAACCGCAAGAAGCCCATCAATTCAGCGCAGAAGAATCGACGTATTGATGTGACGAATCATTTCAGCAAAGTGACCGCTCTTTTAACAGCCAAACAAAGGGAGATAATTTAGTCAGAACACACGTATGACTGAGTGAGTGAGCCCTTGGCATTTAAAATCGCACTTAATAATTTTTCAGTCATATGACGACGAAGGAGTCCTTAGAGTGTATGTAATGTGCCCCCTTGTTGCAGGACAGATTTCCACTGCTCTTTTATCTAGTGCTGCTTCACTGAGACGACGTACCAAAGGCAAGTAAGCCGCTTACCCTAGCCGTTGTACTGATGTGGGTCAACCAGTTGCTGCACTATCCCCTTAATGCCGAACGCCAAGCGAGGAAGGTACAACTTTCTCTTTTTTAAGGTCTTAGGGGTGACCCCACCCAGGATTGACCCTGGGACTGCCACCCCCGAAGTACATATAGATGCTCTACCAACTAATTTGGGCACCAGTTTAGAAGGTTGATTTGGACTAAAATATTTTTACATATTAAGAAACTTGAAATTAATGATTTATAAATCAAATTATAGTGTCAAAATTACACATAAATTTGTTTACTCAGTACAAACGGATATAGGCAATATTTTCACTCAACAATTTAATGTATTAGGCAATTTTCTCCATAATTTGGACCTTCTTACAGCAACTCTAAATGGTATAAAAATCTCCTTGTACTTAGCCCTGTAACACCAGTCATGACCTGCATTAATCTCTTCAGCAGAACTGCTTGGTTTATTCACGCACATGTATGAGATCAACTGTCATACCTAAAGTCTCCACAATGGGAAGTTTCTTCACAATGGCTTTCCTTTTGGCCATCCTCATGACTCCCAGAGCAAGGGTTACCGTGACAACGATAGGGAGGCCTTCTGGGATTGCTGCTACTGCCAGACTGTAACCAATCAGAGCCAAGAAACATGTGTCAGTCTGTCCACAGCTCCCCTAAATGTTACCAGTATGTTACTTAAGCATGACATCCACCAACATGATCAAGCCTTTCATGGAGAAACTGTTTTCACCTAACTTCAGCAACCAAGTAGCTTTAACCAACTTCAAATTTTATGACATACTTTTTAATGAGGACATAAATGTATTTAAGAGTAAAAAAAATCACCTTAGAGACAGATTTACTGATACAACTAAATGATTATATATCGGTATTAGCGTCAAGAATGTGCAAGTAACAATACGACATTAGCAAGCAACTGCAATGTTTCGAACTGAATGAATTTGAGAAGTTACACAAGCATGAATACACAAGTAGAATATTGGAATTTGTTTCATTTATTAATTTAACTGAAGTATAATTTGGTACTCAGAATTCTGGGGTCAAAGATGGTAGGAACTGAATTCTCAAAGAGTATTATAATAAAACCTCCGACCTTTGCCTTGTATCTGACAAGTCTTTTGACTTAAAGCTGAATAGAACCAGCTGTGGATTTGAATCTGCAATCTCCTTGGTTAGAGGTTGATCGATCGCAATGAGAACAATGCTTAATTAACGTGAGACAAAGTTTAGTATTATAAACACTCCCGACAAATCCCTACCTGACTCCTATTGTGAACATGTCGAGGATTTTCCTGCCCTGTATCCAGCCTAGCAGCATAATGACACCGATGATACAGAACGAGTAAAAGGAGAGCTGCTTGCCCAGAGTGTCCATGCTGATCTGAAGAGGGGTCTTGGGGGCCTAGAAACAAAAGTACATGACAACAGTTTGTAAATACTTTTCACTTCTGGAGACTAGGACACATTAGCCTTAATTGTTTTATGGGTAGAACAAGTCTTTTTCAAGATTGAAGGAGAGTATAAATATAAAACTTGAGGCTGTCTTGGCAAATTTCACTGCTGAAACCATAATTACATGATTGGACAGCCTTGAAACACAAGATAATCATAAAAAAATCAAGATCAGACAAAATGAAAAGGTGGATTTTCGGTGTTGCTTTTATTCTATTTCTTGCTTAATTAGTGTTGGCTTGCCTGTAAAAACAGAAATCCTGTCGTCTGGGAAATATACTTGCACCATGTTTGTAGACTAGAGTACAAGCACATGTAAAAACAAAACTGTCCCCTATATGCCTTGTGTGGTTAAAGAATACATAAAAATTAACTATAAAACAAAGGTGTATGTTTCTATGCCACATGATAAAAATTATGCCCCAGAATTTTCATACCTGTTAATTACCCCTCCATATTATGCATATTTTCCATCAAAGGTTGGATTTTTTCAGAAATTACGTCATCACTGATCTTGCTCGGAACTCGGTGATCACCCCAGAAGTGCCCCGAGCCCGGTGAACCGTATCGCTACAGTGTGGGCAAGGTGGGCATTTCATGTATCCTTTAAACAGCTCTTATCTCGAATAATATAGGGGCCTCCATGGCTCAGTCGGTTAGCGCGCTAGCGCAGCGTAATGACCCAGAAGCCTCTCACCAATGCGGTCGCTGTGAGTTCAAGACCAGCTCATGCTGCCTTCCTCTCCGGCCGTACGTGGGAAGGTCTGCCAGCAACCTGCGGATGGTCGTGGGTTTCCCCCGGGCTCTGCCCGGTTTCCACCCACCATAATGCTGGCCGCCGTCGTATAAGTGAAATATTCTTGAGTACGGCGTAAAACACCAATCAAAAAAAAATCAAAAAAAAAAAAAAATATCGAATAATATAGAGAAAAAACGTTTCTTCAGGTGGAGGAAACCAGCATGCCCAGAGTAAATCTACTGACAAGCTACTGACAAACTTTCCCTGTTTCTTCTATCTAGTCTTACCTCCTGTCCCTGCATCATCTTGAAAACTTCTCCGAACTCTGAGTTCTCCCCAATGCCTATGACAATGCCCTGTGCAAACAATGACAGCAGCAACAAAACATTATTTATAGAATGACATAGTATGACAGTACCTCCAAGTATATGTATATTAGGTAGCCCCATATTAACAAATCATTTTATCTTAAAATGTTAACTAATTGCCTTGTACTTCGCAATGTTTCTGGGTGATTGAAAATCTCTTGCACCCTATGTGTACAAACAGCAGGTGTATATTTCTTCATTTCTTTATTCGATTATTGTTTAATGCCATATTCAGCGATTTTTCACTTATCCCATGGCAATCAGCTTTATGGATGGAGCAAAGTGGAGTGCCCAGGGAAAACCACTGACCTTTGGCAAGTTACTGACAAACTTTCCTACACATGATGTACAGATAGGTACACCATGTTGGTGGAAAACAACAAACACCAAGGCCCAACAAGTAGCGAAAGTGGAGGAATCTGCGCAGAGATTTGCCAAGCATTGAAAGGCAACCAGCAGACTATGACCCACTCCCAGCAGTGCGTGTATATATATGCCACAGGAGTAATCTGTACTGTGTACACACCTTTCCCCTCCCACATCGAACCAGGGTGCCCATGAAAGCCACACAATTCCTCTGTGCGATGCCATTTCCTTGTTTGTGGCCATTCCACACAGGCGCCGTTGTCTTGGTAACGGGCTGAGTTTCTCCTGTGAAACTGGATTCATCCACTGCTAAATCCACAGCCTTGGAATATAAATGTCACAGAAAATCATCTGATTTAGTTTGCAGTATGAAAACAGGTTAATCACAACAGTACTGTATCTGATTTGTGTTTTACACTACTGTCAAGAATATTTCACTTTTATGATAAACATTAGGTTCACTGGTGTAGGAAACAAGACTGAGCACAAGAAAACCACCTAAGACAACCCAACAACAGTTGGATTTGAGTCTACAGCCCAACAATGCAAAGGTGAGTGGGTTTCTGGTTCTGACAAATATGTCATCAGTCTTCTTGGCCAATGATTTTTGTTATTTCAGTTTTTTAAAATCTGGATTCTTAAGGCAGGCAAATGCACAATAATTTTCACTGAATCTGTCAAGAAGTGCCAATAGACAAACAAAAAGGACAAAAATGCAAAAAATCAGCAAACAACACCCTCATGTATGAGTAACCTTGACCTTTGCCCTCACCTCAATCAATCTGATATCAGCTGGCACTCTGTCTCCAGTAGCCAGATACACGATATCCCCCGGCACTAGCTCTCGTGCCAGAAATGTCTCCACATTACCCTGGCGTAAACTGTAAAACAACATATTCCACAACTAGTCTACAGGTACATACACATGTAGAACATACATGAATACTGTGTTGTGTAATAAAAGACTTTAGAATCCTGAGGAAGGTTTGGAAATATCTTCCAACATTTGGAAATTTTACAGGCTCAAACTTTGTCAAAACTTTTCATTACTGCATAATCAGAATAACTTACCAGTGACATTTTGGAGGCACCAGCTTTGTGAGAGCTTCTAAAGATTTCTCAGATCTGTATTCCTGACAAAAAGAAAAAAATCTACCAAATTTTGTTGCATACATTGAAAATCCATCTAACATATTTGCATATATTTACACATTACGACAGATAAAACACCATAGATTCATTCTACTCATGAAATAAGATTATACATTTTAATGAAAAGTCAATGTAATGCATGTACAAAAAGACTGCAGGCAAAACTTCAACATCAAACTAAAGTAAGATACATGTAAAATCAATTTACCTGGACAAATGCCACTGTAGAGACAATGATGATAGCCTGCAAAAAAAAATGTAAAATTCGTGCAGCACTTACGCATGTAAAAATCTGAGTTAAAATTAATGTTTTGACTAGATAACATTTTTGTATCAGCATGTATCTGTCTGATATTATAAACTTTTGTACAGTTTACAAAACAAGTAAAGGAAATCCAAACCAAAAAATGCTCAGTTTCCATAATACAACTGTTTGTTTAATGTTTCACTAGGGCTTCATGTCGTCAATAACATATGAAAAAGTTATATGACCGAGATCAATTCTTTTCCTGCCACAACATTAGAAGTGCCTATACTACCAACACAGTCATATTAACAGTGTCATCAAACTGCCTCACACACAGGGAGATCCAGGCTGAACTCAGCAGTACATTTACCACAGCATTATCAAGCTGCCTCATACAGACACAGACAAAGGCTGAACCCAGCAGTACACTTACCACAGCAATGCTTACAGCATTATCAAGTTGCCTCATACAGACACAGACAAAGGTTGAACCCAGCAGTACACTTACCACAGTAATGCTGACAGCATCATCAAACTGCCTCATACAGACACAGACAAAGGCTGAACCCAACAGTACACTTACACCAGTAATGCTGACAGCATCATCAAACTGCCTCATACAGACACAGACAAAGGCTGAACCCAGCAATACACTTACTACAGTAATACTGACAGCATTATCAAACTGCCTTAAACAGACACTGACAAAGGTTGGACTCAGCAGTACACTTACTACAGTAATGCTTACAGCATTATCCGGCCGTAAGTGGGAAGGTCTGCCAGCATCCTGTGGATGGTCATGGGTTTCCCCCGGGCTGTGCCCGGTTTCCACCCACCATAATGCTGGCCGCCGTCGTATAAGTGAAATATTCTTGAGTACGGCGTAAAACACCAATCAAATAAATAAATAAATAAATAAATGAATACAGCATTATCAAACTGCCTCATACAGACACAGACAAAGGCTGAACCCAGCAGTACACTTCCCACAGTAATGCTAACAGCATCGTCAAACTGCCTCAAACAGACAGAGACAAAGGCTGAACCCAGCAGTACACTAACTAGAGTAATGCTGACAGCATTATCAAATTGCCTCATACAGACACAGACAAAGGCTGAACCCAGCAATACACTTACCACAGAAATGCTGACAGCATCATCAAACTGCCTCATGCAGACACAGACAAAGGCTAAACTCAGTACACTTACCACAGTAATGCTGACAACATCATCAAACTGCCTCATACAGACAGACGCAAAGGTTGTACCCAGCAGTACACTTACCACAGTAATGCTGACAGAATTATCAAACTGCCTCAAACAGGCACAGACAAAGGTTGAACCCAGCAGTACACTTACCACAGTAATGCTGACAGCATTATCAAACTGTCTCATACAGAAAGGCAAAGGCTGAACCCAGCAGTACACTTACCACAGTAATGCTGACAGCATCATTAAGCTGCCTCATACAGACACATGCAAAGGCTGAACCCAGCAGTACACTTACCACAGTAATGCTGACAGCATCATCAAACTGCCTCATACAGACACAGACAATGGCTGAACCCAGCAGTACACTTACCACAGTAATGCTGACAGCATCATTAAGCTGCCTCATACAGACATAGGCAAAGGCTGAACTGGTGGTACACTTACCACAGTAATGCTGACAGCATCATCAAACTGCCTCATACAGACACAGATAATGGCTGAACCCAGCAGTACACTTACCACAGTAATGCTGACAACATCATCAAACTGCCTCATACAGACAGACGCAAAGGTTGAACCCAGCAATACACTTACTACAGTAATGCTGACAGCATCATTAAGCT
This sequence comes from Liolophura sinensis, assembly GCF_032854445.1. NCBI lineage: Eukaryota > Metazoa > Mollusca > Polyplacophora > Chitonida > Chitonidae > Liolophura > Liolophura sinensis. The sequence goes on along the minus strand of NC_088299.1, from coordinate 13,900,429 downwards.
GCCTCATACAGACACAGGCAAAGGTTGAACCCAGCAGTACACTTACCACAGTAATGCTGACAGCATCATTAAGCTGCCTCATACAGACACAGACAAAGGCTAAACTCAGTACACTTACCACAGTAATGCTGACAACATCATCAAACTGCCTCATACAGACAGACGCAAAGGTTGAACCCAGCAATACACTTACTACAGTAATGCTGACAGCATCATTAAGCTGCCTCATACAGACATAGGCAAAGGCTGAACCCAGCAGTACACTTACCACAGTAATGCTGACAGCATCATTAAGCTGCCTCCTACAGACACAGGCAAAGGCTGAACCCAGCAGTACACTTACCACAGTAATGCTGACAACATCATCAAACTGCCTCATACAGACGCAAAGGCTGAACCCAGCAGTACACTTACCACAGTAATGCTGACAGCATCATCAAACTGCCTCATACAGACACAGACAAAGGCTGAACCCAGCAGTACAATTACCACAGTAATGCTGACAGCATCATTAAGCTGCCTCATACAGACACAGGCAAAGGCTAAACTCAGTACACTTACCACAGTAATGCTGACAGCATCATCAAACTGCCTCATACAGACAGACGCAAAGGTTGAACCCAGCAATACACTTACTACAGTAATGCTGACAGCATTATCAAACTGCCTCATACAGACACAGGCAAAGGCTGAACCCAGCAGTACACTTACCACAGTAATGCTGACAGCATCATTAAGCTGCCTCATACAGACAAAGACAAAGGCTAAACTCAGTACACTTACCACAGTAATGCTGACAACATCATCAAACTGCCTCATACAGACAGACGCAAAGGTTGAACCCAGCAATACACTTACTACAGTAATGCTGACAGCATCATTAAGCTGCCTCATACAGACATAGGCAAAGGCTGAACCCAGCAGTACACTTACCACAGTAATGCTGACAGCATCATTAAGCTGCCTCATACAGGCACAGGCAAAGGCTGAACCCAGCAGTACACTTACCACAGTAATGCTGACAACATCATCAAACTGCCTCATACAGACAGATGCAAAGGTTGAACCCAGCAATACACTTACCACAGTAATGCTGACAGCATCATCAAACTGCCTCATACAGACACAGACAATGGCTGAACCCAGCAGTACACTTACCACAGCAATGCTGACAGCATCATTAAGCTGCCTCATACAGATACAGACAAAGGCTAAACTCAGTACACTTACCACAGTAATGCTGACAACATCATCAAACTGCCTCATACAGACAGACGCAAAGGTTGTACCCAGCAGTACACTTACCACAGTAATGCTGACAGCATCATTAAGCTGCCTCATACAGACACAGGCAAAGGCTGAACCCAGCAGTACACTTACCACAGTAATGCTGACAGCATCATCAAACTGCCTCATACAGACACAGACAATGGCTGAACCCAGCAGTACACTTACCACAGTAATGCTGACAACATCATCAAACTGCCTCATACAGACACAGGCAAAGGCTGAATCCAGCAGTACACTTACCACAGTAATGCTGACAGCATCATTAAGCTGCCTCATACAGACACAGGCAAAGGCTGAATCCAGCAGTACACTTACCACAGTAATGCTGACAGCATCATTAAGCTGCCTCATACAGACACAGACAAAGGCTGAACCCAGCAGTACACTTACTACAGTAATGCTGACAACATCATTAAGCTGCCTCATACAGACACAGGCAAAGGCTGAACCCAGCAGTACACTTACCACAGTAATGCTGACAGCATCATCAAGCTGCCTCATACAGACACAGACAAAGGCTGAACCCAGCAGTACACTTACCACAGTAATGCTGACAGCGTCATCAAGCTATCTCATACAGGCACAGACAAAGGCTGAACCCAGCAGTACACTTACCACTGTAATGCTGACAGCATCATCAAACTGCTTCATGCAGACAGAGACAAAGGCTGAACCCAGCAGTAACAGGATTAAAGGGTTGTTGAACTGAAATAAAACAAACCACTGTCAATGAGCACGTACAATTAAAATGTATACAAAACTGTTATGTAAGAATACCGTATATGTATCATTCAAGTCTAGAAATAATATACTAAAATAAAATATAAATTGAAATACTGATAGATCAGTACATACCTGCACAAAGTGCATAATTTACTTTTCCCCAGGACATTTCAAAAACTTTATCATACCGTTACATGTAATCTGGAGACACTGATACCATTAAATGTTTTATACCTGACTAAGGAACTTCTTCCACAGGGGTTCCTCCTGGGAGATTTCAAATTCATTCCAGCCATGAACACGCCGTCTGTTCGCGACTTCTGCTTCGTTCAACCCAAGGTTGAAGTCAGTGTCAAGAGCCGCTTGTACCTCCTCAACAGACTTCTGGGACGCCTCTTCTGACTTCATTAACCTCATCATTTCACCTGTCCCCTCAACGCACACCTGTCAAATACAGAGAGGTACATATCAGTACAAAAACACAAATCCACACCATTTCACCTGTCAAATCAACACTCACCTGTCAAACACACAAGTACACATTATTTCACATTAATACATCAGCACAAAAAGTAGGTACGTATACATATCATGTCACCTGTTGCATCAACAGACCCATCAAATACATGAAGGTATATATCTGCACAAAACACAGGTACAAGTACATATCATCTCACCTGTTCCATAATCACAAACCTGTCAAATACACCAAGGTATATATCTGCACAAAACACATACAATCGTTTTACTTGTTACATCAACACACACCTATCCAAAACATCAGCTCAAAACACAGGAACACATTTCACCTGTCAAATTATCACACACCTGTCAAATACACTGAGGTACATATCAGAACAAAACACAGATACATATCTGCGCAAAACACAGGTACACATCAGCACAAAACACATGTACATTTCAGCACAAAACACAGGTTCACATCAGCACAAAACACAGGTTTATACCTGAACAAAACACAGATACATATCAACACAAAACACAGGTACACATCAGAACAAAACACAGGTACATGTACATATAAGCACAAAACACAATTACATGTCAGCACAAAACACAGGTACATATCAGCACAAAACACATGCACATATCTGCACAATATACACACCAAAACAAAACACAGATACATATCAGCACAAAACAGAGGTTCACATCAGCACAAAACACAGGTACATATCTGCACAAAACACAGGTACACATCAGCACAAAACACAGGTTCATATCTGAAAAAAACACAGCTTCACATCAAAACAAAACACAGTTAAATATAATAACAAAACACAGTTACATATCAGAACAAGGCACAGGTACATATCAGCACAAAACACAGATACATATCTGCACAAAACACAGGTACACATCAGCACAAAACACAAGTATACATGTATATAAGCAAAAAACACAGGTTCACATCAGCACAAAACACAGGTTCATATCTGTACAAAACACAGCTTCACATCAAAACAAAACACAGTTACATATCAGAACAAAACACAGGCACAAATCAGCACAAAACAAAGGTACATATCAGAACAAAACACATGCACATATCAGCATAAGACATAGATACACATCAGAACAAAACACACATACATATCAGCACAAAATGCAGGTACATATCAGAACAAAACACAGGTAAACATCAGCACAAAACACAGGTACATATCAGCACAAAACACATGTACAAATCAGCACAAAACACACACAGATATCAGAAAAAAAAAACACAGGTGCATATCAGCCAAAAACACAGGTACACGTAAATACACCTATACTGCACTGTGCATGCATGTGGCGTGTATGCCTGAAATTGTCAAATTAGGCAAATAAATTTGATCACAGATAAAATGTAGCTATTGTGGTTCTAAGTCATACCCAACAGTTCAACTCCATGATAATGGAGGCCACACCTTTGAGGGGAAAATTAAAGGTACACATTAAAAATTGAACTTACAACTGCAGCCTGATTATATCACATGGGGTCATGGGGAACTTATAAAGACTTTAATTCAATTAGCTTTGCATTTATTCATATATCCCTTGCAGAATTAAACTTTTAGTTGTTTATCTGGCAAAAATCTTTGTTTGGAATGGTACAATTCTTGTAAACATACACTGAGGTATATCCACAATTATGAGCTATCTATGATTCTCTCTTTGTATTCAATGTCATGTGTCACCAATGTGGTCGCTGTGAGTTGAAGTCAAGCTCATGCTGCCTTCCTGTCCGGCTGTATGTGGGAAGGTCTGCCAGCAACCTGCGGATGGCCGTGGGTTTCCCCCAGGCTCTGCCCGGTTTCCTCCCATCATAAAGACTGGCCGCTGTTGTGTAAGTGAAATTCTCTTGAATACGGCATAAAACACCAATCAAATAAATAAAATAAATCAATGTCATATGTCTCAGGCAAGTATTAAAAGTTATTAAATCCAGGGAATTCATATTAAACTTTAGTTAATGTAGGTCATTTTACGTGCAATCATGATATTTTGATCATGATGTTCAAACACAAATTTTCTGTGCACTCAACCATGATAATTTTGCTCTACAAATGAACTGCCCAAATCTTAAAAACACCCTAATACTTTATATACCATGTATTTGATGTACATGTAAACCTCATGCATAGTCAGCATATATTTTAATCTACCCAGCATGCAAATGGCTTAAGAGTGGTCGGCATGATTAAATTTTACAATGAAGAGACAGAGACATCAAGTGAGTGTTCATACACTTAATAGACATTTGGGTGTATCAAACTAAAACCATTATTTAATCTATCTGCCAGGTTGAATATAAAGGCTGCTGACAGGATATTTAGATTTACATACACTTACTTGCTTTCATGTAACTTAATGTTACATGTAGGTATAGAAATGTTTAGTTTATAGCATGAATGCTATCAGTACTGTTTCAATGACGAGCAGCCACAAAAATGGTATTTCACACAATAACGTGTCAGATATACATGGTATTTTTTAAAACCCTTTCATCTGTGAATATCCTTTCTCTATGCTGGCACAACACCCTGTTGTCAGTGGTGAAATATTTCCGTCTGTTACAGAAAGCTGTCACTCTCAATCTTATCCTGTACACCGTTCACCACAGCTACTGGCTGGCTGATGAATGAGCTTTGATACAGGTTCTTTTGAATGGCTTTTGGTGTGTATCCTGAAGATGTATGTAAATTTATTTTCAGGTCCTTTAATTCTTTCATACAAACTGACAGATGAACAGGTATTTCTTTGCTAGGCTACTGGTATACATGGACTGTATTAACTTGCATTTGTAATGTTTAGTTTGTAATTAAAAATGCACTTTAAAAACAACAAAAATGTCCTCAAATGACACTTTTGAAGCTACATGTACATGTAACATTTACACTATATCAAACTTCACAATAAACTTTTATGTGACACTATAAGGTGAATGAATCTATGGGAATCAAGTAAAATGTGACATTTGAAAATGCTAAAATCTAGGTGAAATACAGTTTTCTATAAAAGGTCTGCATGTCACTTACATAAACCCACACAAAACATATGACCATTCTCAAAAGACAAGGCATGCACATGTCTTGAATATATAATATTCTTGGACGAAAAATGAAATTATTTCTTTATTTATTCATTTGCTTGGTGTTTTACGCGGTCCTCCAGAGAATTTCACTTACATATGACAGCGACAAGCTTCACGGAGGGAGGAAACTAGGCAGAGCCTGGGGGAAAAGATGAAACTAGAGGTACATTGACACGTTAAGGAAAAGTCTTACAACTGGGGTTGAACAATTGTTGGATCCACGTAGACAAGAAGGAACTCCCCAAAACATAAACCTCCACCACATGCAAGTGTAATTCACAAATTCAGACAAGAGGACAGAACTCTGCATTTCTGTATTATCTGCCAGTGGTGATGAATTGTGGGAAAAATTCTGGGTCAGGATCAGCACCAAAACTGAATGGATTACAAGTTATTGGCACAAGGCCAAGCTGTACACAAAATTCTATAAAATTATTGACAAACAGGCAGACAAAAAAACATCATTAAAACCATAACCTCCTTGTTAGGGGTAATCTATAAATATACATAAAGGTTGCCTGGTACAGATTGTTCACGATAATTGAAATGTAAGGATGCTCAGTTAAATTCACCAGGCTGTAGATACAAGCTTTTCCACAATATTTGCTGATGAACTTTCCTACATGTGACGAGCACACATGCACAAGTTGTCTTGAGAATTGCCAACACTAAAAGATGCATGATCACATGAATGTCGTCAACTACTTTACTGTCACCATGACACCACAGACAGTGAGAGGTGAAAAAGGTAAGAGTTGATTACAGTGGCATTGAATGATTGATACAGAGAACAAGACATTATAGTGTCCATGTAGACACTTTTCATTCAAAGAATTGAATTCCTGGGAACATCTGTCTCTTCAGATCTTCACGCTGGAATACAGTGGACTTACACATGTATATACATCATATGACTTTCTCACACCCAGAAACTGCAGACTCCTTACACTATCACTGGAAATGTGTTTATAACACCGTTACCCATGCCATGGCTCATTACCAATACAAATTCGGAGAAAAATGCTTGCACTATTTTTTTACAAAACCTAAAACTCTCTAGCCAGTTTTCCTCAGATATAACTCAAAAAGTTAATCACCTGCCATATATTGTACATCAAAATTTCTTCTAATATGTCTCTTATCTCCTACCTAGAATACCGAGAATATGCGACAATCTCATTATTTATTGTGTGTCACTAAGGTTGGGTCTGTTCAGCTCAGGTGCTAGACAAATCTAAAACTTCCTTCCTGAAACAGTCCACCTCTGTGTTTTGTTTTTTTTTTTTATAGTTGTATTATTTTCATTTACCTATAAGAACATGCATGGCACTTTTACATAAGTAGTTGCTGAACGATTCAAAAGACATAATCTGATGTATGTGACGGCAGAGACTGAATATCTGTTTAAGCAATTTCAGAAATTACAATACCTACTTATGTATGTAATATACTTCTGTTACACACAAATGGTCTTGCCAGCTGTTGGCCTTCCTTAAAAAATTCTTTGTTGAATGCAGTCATCATTGACCCTATCAGTCTGTGGTGAATCCTTTTTTCTTTATTCTGGCCAATAATAAAGATAGGAATTTAAAAATAATATAACACTCAGAGAAAAATGTTGAAAAAAACAGTCACTCAATGTGATGTGGCCATTTGAAAAGTCATTCAGGGAGATAATTCCTTGGCCCACTGTCATATATCTGCGTGCATCAACATTTGGCAGACGATGACAAAAGTCAAGACCTCATGACCAGTTTCATTCAAACAGCGTGATGGTTATGAGCTCTTCTACTACTGGCTTGGAAAATGTGTTTATCTCTTATCAATTGATGTGACTGCCATACACCCATTATGGCTCAGCAAGTCTCAAAACAGGAACCACTTGGCTCAAGTCAATTTATGACTGCCTAGATGTATATGCCTGCAAGACTATTTCCTGTTCATCACCCCAGCACGACAAATAAGCTTCAAATTGCCAGTTGGCACTGATTGATGCGCAGCGCCAATGAGCAACATTTGTAGAAGTTCTCTAGCCACTTTTGCTTTGGTTTCAAGCTGGATATTCCGAGTGTGGATAGAATTTTGCCAGTGGGTGCATCAATGTTTTTCTTTAACATCCAAGTAGACAGGCAGTTATTCACTGAAGGCTTCTTGTGGAGTTGGGGGTGACCTGCTTGTGCATCAGTCTGGGCAGTTTCATAGACAACCAGCATTGAGTAGATAACGATCTGGGTGCAACTGATGCTTCACTATGATGGAAGAATAGGCTTAACTAGGGCTGCTATTTGGCTTTACTCTGGTTTCAAATTTATGGTGTTTTGGGCCATAACCTGAGCGTATGCTGCTGTTGTTGAGAGGTAGATGGTTTTCAAACAGAAATAATGTAACATGGCAACATAGCGATATAACTCTTGGGCAAATCAAAGCCATAAAACACATTGTAGCCTATAAGACCAGAACCTCCCCTGCGTTACCAGTAGAGGGTCAATGTGAAATACAATATCCGTAGTCAATTGCCTTATGTGTTCAGTCTGCAAACAACGTTTACAAGTCTACAGAAAACGTGAAGGAATTTACAACAGAGGTATAACAAGATTTTGGGACGTTCTAAACCCGGCTAAACAGCAATACGGGAGGTGGAAAAGCCTGACGCCGGTCGTGGCACTCTGCATTAGAATAAATGCGATTCCATCGTTACAAATCAACATCAACGTTATTTTACATCCACATGCAAGGCGAATAAACACGAAGAGTTGATTAAAACAAACTGAAAACCGTGCTTTTGTTCAGAAACTGAAACCATACGTTAGGAGTAGTGAAACAGCGAGCTAACTTACCGCAGTGGATGTTGTTGTTGTTGCCACACTAATCAATTTCTCCCCTCTAAAATCCAACGTAGAACTCAATTGACCATCCTTAGCTGATGACATTTGTAAAATGTTAGTACGTCAAAGAGAAAATCGACATAATTACCAATCGCTTGTCCCAGTTAATACAGGACGAGTTAAAATTCAACGAAATGTCACACTGTTGTCCCGTTCCACGCAAACATAGAGTTAATTTACCTCCTGAGACTAAAGAACTCCTATACTGGAACAGGTATTGTGACAGGTATATACATACTTGTCACGATTGTAGTCCAAGGTATATGATGCAGCTGTGATTAGTTTACGGTGTTAATCGTGACTGCTGCTTGTTACCACTTTTGGTGTAAACAGTCCTTTCCACGTATTCATGTCATTTTCTTAACCTACATGTATCTTCAGACCACCTTGCTTTAATTTGCACTATCTGGTGTGCATGTAGTAATAAGGCATGCATGAGATCACTGACACGTGTCGATCGTCTTTTGATCAGCCAACATATGTTAATATCTTCTCTCCTCCAGAGGTTACATACATATGCAAGGAAATTACACATCAATGAACTATGACCGACCAGACAACGGATGTAAATTTCATCTCACTCATTCCTACAGTTTATCATCAAGCACGAGCCAAGTTACAGCTTATCGGGTTATGAAATAATTCTCCGGTACTGTGCCATATAATGAGACAATGATATTATTCCGCTTTATGTTCAATATCCTAAAAAAATTACACACACGATGCGATGAAAAGCACAGCAGTATGACCCAATCAAGTATCGTCACCACATAGTCACAATGAGTAGCTTACATGTGGGCATATACATAGCTCACATTGAGATTTTTAGTGAAACAATTCAAGATCTATCAGACGGTACAAAATTTAAGTTCTGAATATTTTGATTGTTTGACCTGTAGGACCAAGCATCAGACCATCAAAAGAGAAAACATGAAGTGAACAGGTATATAATTTTAGGTATATTAAAAACCACCAGTACAAAGCTCTTCGGAAGGTGATCAGAAAATATATGAACTTGGTTCAGTCTCAGTTAAAAAGGAGCCAATGTATATAATTTTTTGAACCACCAGTACAAAGCTCTTCGAAAGGTGATTGGGAAATATATGAACTTGGTTCATTCCCCGTTTAAAAGGGACCAACTAATGACATTAGGCGTATTATCTACTTAAATCTGGGAAAACAGTATATGTTTTCGTTTGGTAATATTTCTATTTATTTTATTTATTTGATTGATGTTTGAGGTCTTCCTTAACATATATGTCAGTGGTTAGTGATATGGGTGGGGAAACCGGTTGACCGGAGCACCCGCAATAAACCACCGACTTTCCCTCGGAACCTGTCAAACCCCCTGACTGAAAGCCGCAGCCCAAACAACAAAGCCTATAGAATCGAGCGTGCACCTGTGGAAGTTGGTGCATAAAGGACATCGTCGTACGACATCGTACTATGCATGGTTCCTTCGCATAGCTGTTTGAAGACATTGTGTCGGTCAAGTGAGGGTTGTATACGGATGGCGATGGAACGATATTGCGAAGCGATGACAGGGCACCGCGTGCGAAGCGATACAATAAGTGAGGGTGCTGTTATCGTTCCATCGCTTCGCAATAACGTTCCATATCGCCATCCAAAGAATCTTCAGGTGACCAAAACAGTGCATTGTAATCTCTGTTTTCTGTTTCCGGTAATGCTTTCTATCTTTTTTGTCGAAAGCTTTTTGCCCAAATTCGTGTAGGAAAATCCAGACCTGGATACCGTACTTATCAAAATGAATTTTTCTACCATCGCGCTTTTCTGCTCATGTCTTTTCAGAAGCGCGTTAGTCGCAGTTGACCCAGAAGCCCCTCAACAATGCCGCCGCTGTGAGTTCAAGTTCAGCTCATGCTGCCTTCTTCTCTGGGCGTACGTGGTAAAGTCTGCCAAAATCTAGAGATGGTCATGGGTTTAAAGGTGCCCGTTTTCCTCCCACAATAATGCTTGCCGCAGTCGTATAAATGAAATATTCTTAAGTAAATACCAATCAAATAAAAAGACAAATATCGCACTTCAAATTTAACAGTTCACAATCCAAAAAGGAAAACTCATTATCTTCCTATATAAATAAAAATAAAAATACACTAGTATTAAATATACAAATAAACAAAGTTTATACTTTGTAAACTAAAACAACTTGTTAAGTCTTACAATATATGGCATCCAAAAATTTAGCGTCCGACGTTACAGTGAATTGTGAACGGAACTGTTAACTGACCTTCACACTTTAACCAAAGGGTTTAGAGAAATATATACTGCCGTGAGATCATATACTACAAGAGATAAAATAAAATTCATTTTTCAGGTTATATTATACTAAAACGTGCAAACAATATCAAATGTGACAGTGTTAGTAACACGGTTTACACTTAAGTCGATTGCTGTTGAGGTAACTGGTGTCGCCCTCCGTCAAAACATCTTGAACTCCGCCCAATATCCAGCAGGCCATTGGTTTTGGAATAATCTTGATGTCACCCGAGGTAATGGGTTTTTACCGTCGAAACCCAGTTTATGAGTTAGAAAAAATGTTCTAACCTTTTCCTTACAAGAATATGAGCTTCCAACATGTCCATGTGTAGAGCTTGTGTTGTTACGTGTCACTGACTAAAGGCAATTTTGGTAGCCAGTGTACCTGATTTTACACACAGCTTAATATAGGCCACTCGTTAAAAGAAACAGACTATAGTAATAAAACATATGTATCACAGTTAAATCACCAGTAACGTAACTATTGAGGCGGATGATACGAAGTCATGACATGATAGTGCAAAGCGATGGAACTGTGGTGCCAAGTGATAGAACGATACTGCAAAGTGATGAAACGATGCTAGCATGGTAATGTCTTATTATTTACCTGATTTTGCCTAAGCCATGGTGCTAGGGCGGGTCTAATTACTATTAAGCATTACGTGAACCGTTAGAATACAACAAATCTCAATCAGTGAGATTTATATGCAATATACCCTGATGACGTGTCGCAACTTAGACCAAACCAGAGCAAACTGTATCAGCAGGAGGGGGATGTTGCAACATTTGAAGATACTTAGTAAAATACACAGCACTTACAATAATACATTTATTTTAATAACAAACTTTGTTTGTTTGAAAACGCATTAGGGATTAAACCTTAACAAAAGGGTTTAGAACTTGCAAAATTCCCTTTTTTGTTTAAATTATAATATGTCACCTTACAAAAAGGTGTAAAATCCTTACTATGTACTTTTATTCTTAAGTTACGGGTCACTGGCTCTATATGAAAATAGGTATAATGAAAAACATGATATTTACCAAAACAAAGTTTAATACCAAGAAGTTTTTTTTTAACATACATATATAATACACGTTGCAACTTATCCCCTTGCAAAATGTTACAACTTATACCTTGAGGAATTATTGTAACTTATTCCCTAGGGAAGTGTTGCAGCTTATCCTCTGGGGAAGTGTTGCAACTTATAACCTGCGTGGGGAAGCGTTGCAACTTATCCCCTGAAGAAGTGTTGCAACTTATCACCTGGAAAAGTGTTATAACTTATCCCCTGGAGAAGCGTTGCAACTTATCTCCTGGAGAAGTGTTGCAACATCCCGTGAACATGATCTTTATATGTCAACTATTCTGTATTTATCAACACAACTTAAAGGTTTTAAAATAGCGTCAGTCTTGGCAAATTTGTCCATACTCATCATGTACGTCAATCACACATTTCATTTGTAATGAGCATATAGGAAAAACGCAAAAAATAACATACATCAAACTTTCCATGAGGGAGGGAGTGTAACTAATCAACTCTGTCTTAAGATTACGTTGTCATGAGGTGGAGCCACGATTCTTCCCACAGTAGCCGCAATTTAACTCGGTGGCAACTTGCCCTGTGGCCCCATTTCCTATACGTGTGACCATTTGTCAACTATAGCATCACGTCCCCAATGCTCTGGTTTTACTCACCCTGCTGTAGTGTTCCCGCATATAGGAGAGTTTTCCCACATTAAATCTGCACTTTTCACTCCGAAATACGATACCTACGCCTTTGATAACGTTATTTATGTGAACAATCATTTTTCAAAGTTTACTGACACAAAATATAAACATTTGTTGGCTATGAAATACAGTCATCATGCTTATTATAGTACTGTTTATTTCGATAAAATCTTTACACAATTTTCTGAAAAGGTCAATCACCTACTTTCGGAATCATCAAATATAATTAAGGAGGAAACTTAATTTTCTGAGAGCACAACCTGCAAAGTTCTTGCGAGCACCGACCCCAGCTGCATACAGTTTTCTGGATCAAAGTATAAGCAGATGCAATTACCGACAATTGTTAAAACAAACAATTAAAGGACTTAATAGAACTGATTTCACTCATTTGCCTAGAACACTCCTTGCGTCTTTCCAAACATCATTGAAAAGACAGTTTTCTCTTTGAATGATTCCGTTCTAGTATCAACCAGCTTGTATCTTGCCGGTTTTGTAAGCTTCAACGCTTCTGCACTTAAATGAGTTTGTATAAACAATTTTCCATTAAGGGCACGACTGAGGAACGAAGAAAATTTAGCAAGGCATTCCTACCTTATTCCTACCGCAATACTAGTTTGGGACTGTCTACGCCACCACTCCATCTGGGAGGAAGGCTTCTACCAAAGTAGTCCATGAGCCTATGCCCAAACTTCCAGATATTGATACCACCCAGAGTGGCCAAGTCTCCATGCTATTTTTAAGTTGGTACATGTCTTTAGTTTATGTTTTCATATGATAGCCCTCGCAGATGAGTAGCTTTCTATGGGTTATTCCCTCTTTGATAAACGTACCTATTGTTCAATGTGCTAACTCATATATTGCAATCAGTCGTACAAACAGTGCGCTACTTGAACACCCAATCAACTCATGAACAGAGTGTTTACCTTTAGGACATTTTTTTTATCTATCTCAAGCTATTCTTCCCAACCATAATGGCAGATTTGTGGATGAAAATTACATTTTAGCTGTCTCTGGGTTGGGAGACGGTTAAGCTACACTGCATCAGCATTTTTTTTCCAGCCAGAAGACGACAGAAGACATAAAGATTATGCATTGCAACATTTTAGGGCATTCTGTCGTGGTTGTGTTAACAAGAAAATTGGACTCATGTCTAAATATCCAAAAGGTAAATTCCAAATGGCAGACAGTAGGGGTCTTTCCCAAACCCCTAACACCAAAGAAACTGCCAAGACTTTCTAAGGAACTTTTACACTCTCATTTATCTGTTAGCGGGTCCATGGATGTTTAACTAACATCTTGCTCCTTAATTTGATGTCTTAATTGCATGGTAGCTTTAATTACGGGACCCTGGGTGTTGACAGTCATTGGTTTGTTGTAACGTCAAGCTGTCTGGATAAACAAGACGATTTCTCTTCTCATCGGGAAAACAAAGTAGAGTGATTCATCCAACTCACTCCGAAACATCATTGTTTTGTGGACGATGGTAAATCTGTAAAGCGCAGTACTGTTTGATTTAGCAGGAGAACATTCCTTATAAGAAGAGTTTTTCATTGTACGTTTTCAATAACTCCTGCAATCCGTTTCTGTTCCTCCTTTGAGGAAGACTCCTCTTTGCGTACAATTTAGAAGCTTCTAACCCACGACTGCAACGTCGAGGTCCGTCTTGTGTGAGGCAAAGATTCTTTGGTCAAGTTTTTTTTATGCTGTCGTCTCCCCCCAAGCAGAGCAAGCTGGAAAGGAGGTTCGTTTGTTTTCGTTCATTAAAGAGCAATTGCATCAACATGATAATCCTTGAGACATCTTTGTCTGCTTTACTGCTGGGATAGTGTGCCCGCACAATTCATCTCTAAATACTGAATATGTTGAGATATATCAAAAAACGTTTTGGGCGAAACGCTCTGAAAGTAGTTGATTTACCCCTAGAAAATCTTCTACAAGTGATAGTTACACGTTAATCACAGTCGCCTTTGGGTAGTCTTTGTCATGGTGAAAGTGCTACTGAGCTATCAGTCATGTTACATTTTTCAAATTTGTTCATATTCAACCCCTATTGCATGATGTCCACCGCTCGTCGTAGAATGTTCCACGAACCTAATCATTTCGTAATATCAAAGGTTCAGAGTAATCAGGGCAATGAATCATGCCTGTCTGCCCCATTTGCATAGGAGTGCCTTCATCAACAATGGATATATCCATTAAGAAATAATTTGCTTTAGGGTCCATTCAGTTGATGCATTTATGGCTCTATACAATAGCAGTCTACATTTATCAAGTGGCAATAACCAGTGACGTCACTGTTCACAATATGGTCAGAAGAGGCCATTTCAGTATCCAGCGGTTTAAAGACAATATACTAGATTGTAAAAATTTTAAAAGAATGTATATTGCCTGACATACACTTCATAATAGAGTTTTTTTTTCTTATTTTTTGTCTGTAACTTCAAAGTTGACATTTACCCTTTACAAAGAGTATTACGGAATAATTTACTTTTAATCTTAGTGTTTGGTGGAACTTTCATGACAGATTTATAACAGCTATGCACATCTGGTGTACATGCTCGTGTACATAAAAACATCTGCTATAGACCATGTGATTTATACAGTTTCTTCACAAGCTTACTTTGGAATTAGATTATCAAATGTACTCTTTCAATAGCTTCAAAAGTCATTCTAACTTTCTTAATCGAGACCATCTTGACCGACTGGTTAGTGAGCTTGTGCAGCATAATGACTCCGGAGTCCTCACCAATGCGGCCGCTGTGAGTACAGGTCTAGCTAATGCTTGCTTCCTCTCCGGTTCGAAGTGGGAAGACCTGTCAAAAACCTGCACCTAGTCGTGGGTTTTCCCAAGCGGACTCTGTCCATTTTTTTTTTTTTTTTCACATCATTCTTCTGGCCACCATCGTTTAAGTGAAATATTCTAGAGTATGGCGTAAACACCTATCAAATACATAAATAAATAAGTTTCGTAAATTTTACACGCAGAACCAATCTAATGAATAAATCCATGCAACCAGTACAACACCGTCATAAGTAAATATGGACAGAACATTCACCATCGTATAAAAGTTAATGGTTTAAACCTTTATACTGATTAAACAAACAGCTGCATTTAGGTATATATACAATTGTGTTAACCGTGAAAAGAAATTGTGACTACGAATTTGAAATTTTTTCATGACGTCATTTTACATGTAATTAACCTTATAATGTAAGCGTAACATTTGTGTTAATAGTTGTGTGACAAAAAAGCTTTTCCACCTATCTACTGGGAAATACCATTTTACAGAAAAAGAATGTTGTATAAACACTTGGTTTGTTACCCGCAGATTTGGAATATGCTTATAGGGTGTCCGTTAATCTGGAAGAATAATTTAAAGCTTTTTCTAATCACTTTTTGTGGTATATTTGGCTTCGTGTTCAGATTCTTCGATGCTTAAATTCAATTTATTACCAGCTGATAACTGGTTAACTTGAATAAACTTTGAGACAACAAATTTGCCAAACATCTCATATAAAGACTGATATCAGGATTAACAACATTAATTCTTTGATTATTCAACGATCTATAGTTCAACAGAAAACCTTGTTGAATGATCCCTAGTAGTATAGAATGTGACTGACGTTCGGTATTGAGGAGGGATTTTTTTTGAGGTTTTGAGGAGTTGTTTTTTTTGAGGTGATGTGGTGGTGACGTCACACCTGCCAGCCCGAAGGGCTGGTAGGTGTGACGTCATCCCTCAGTTGTGGGTTTTTCCCACACCGCGGGGCGTATGTGTGTATAGACGAGAGTGATATAGTGTATAGTATAACAGTATACATGAATTCCAGCGTGACGGAATCACATTTGCAAAGGTGTCGCGGTTCTTTGATATGCGCTACAACGTTACCGCACACTGATCAGAACAGAAACTTACTGTTTTTAACAACGACAGTGAAATTCCCAACATTTTATTGAGAAACCAGTGCCATATACCGGATTTTTTTTATAGGCCGGAGTTCTGAAATCTCCGTGACGGAATCACATGACTTGGAAGTGCATTCTGTACCACTAGTACATTTCATCCAAAATGTGCGAGCTGTGACCAGGAATCATGCAAACAAAGTATTATTTGCAGGCGCCAATGAACTGCCGAGGTATTAGAAGCTTTTTTGTATAGAAAACAGACCAAACAAGAAAAAAAAACTGAGTATACCGCTGTGACGGAATCACAAAATTATCGTGACGGAATCACGAGTACGATTTTATCATAACTATGGGAATAAAATTAGTTTGGACAATATCGCGATTAGCTAAGTAACACAAATTGTGGTCGAAGAGAAGCAAATGACGATTTCCCCACTTCACATTCAGGATGGTCGGCTTTGAATAGTTGGAATGCTTCTGAGATCGTCATACTCATATGTCGCCTTTGCTGCTTCACTTTGAATCCGTTGTCGTCTCTGACAATGATGACGTCAGCTTTACCTGGGGTCATTCTCGAAATGGAATCGCTTTGATAATATTCTGATACAGTAGCTTTAGTTCTGACATCTATTCCCGTGCTTCGAGGTGTTGTAAACTTCACTGATAAATACCGTGAAGCCAGGCCTTTAATCACTGCCAGTCGTTTATGTGGACTGATGGGGAGTGACCTTTCGACTTTACGTTTTGCCTTGCCAAACGTTTGGGGACAGCTGTAAGGTGTGCCTGAACCTGACGGTGTCTCTGTACTAGTCACAGTGGTGTCCATATTCCTTTCCCTCCATGCTCGGGTATTCAGCATTGTTTTATTTCGCAGAGTTTCCAACTCAGCAGTTGTCATCCGTGCCCTCCGCGCCTGCTTCCGTAGCCTATCATTCTCTTGGTACAATTCCAATGCTTCAGCATCACTTTTCAATCGGTTCCTTCTATCCCTCTGTCGTTCTGCGGCTGATTTAGGCATGCTGCAATATAACAAGATTGAGCTTTGAACAGATACATAATTGTTGTTATAGTTTGTTTGTATTAATCAAACAGGCCTATTTTTTAACCTCAGATTTGTTCAATGTGTACCTTTGTCATCATATATGCTAAACGGAGCTTTTTAAAATTGCACAACAATACCGTATTTATATTCTAATTAAGTCCTTCGCATTGTAAAGCGAAAGTGACGGAATCACATATTGGTAGTGATTCCGTCACACGGTTTTCGTGATTCCGTCACGGTTATGTGGGATTTGTATTTGTCGTTAAACTCTCGATTTTTTATGTAAAAGACCCTTAACACCGACTTGCCTTTGTATTTTAATCCTCCCTTTAGTAAGACTACTGCATGAACTGCAATATTTAAAAAGTAGCACTTTTCGTGACGGAATCACCAAAATCGTACGAATAAACAAGGATATTCACGTAAACTTTTGGCTAGCTAAGTTGCTTTTTGAACGAATGTTTGACAAAATAACTGGCTGTGTTTTATAAAGTGTGAATTTATCTACAAAATGAGCCATAAATTAGGGCTGAAAACTCTTACCTTGCTGAAGATGGGTCCAGATTAGCGACTGTAAAATCTCACCATGCGTACGCCGGCCTCGTGACAAAGGCCTACAATTTCCGGTTGAAGTTTTCAGCACGCGAAAGACAAATACCTCATGCATATTCAAAAGCTACAGTCAATTTCAGGGCTTTAGGTAGTGCTCTGTTTGGATTTACTACAAGAGTTCCAAAAATGTTATTTTGAAATTTGGCTTCAGTGGCTCATTTTACGTGGAATTCATGTATAGGGAAAAAAGAGAGAAAAAAAAGAGGCAAAACGTCGGCTTGTAAAGTCGAGTGGGACAGCTCGAAAAGAGCTCCCAGGCGCCAAAACGGACCAATGGGTGAGCCGGATTTGCCCCAAAACTGCCCAATGGGAGGCCCGCAAAACGGACCAATCAGCGTGCGAGAAGAGGTTACGTAAGAAAAAACAAACCAATCAGCGTGTGGTGAATTTCCGCGTGGATAGGTAGTATAACCGTATAACAGTATAGGGAAAAAAGAGAGAAAAAAAGAGGCAAAAGGTCGGCTTGTAAAGTCGAGTGGGACAGCTCGAAAAGAGCTCCCTGGCGCCAAAACGGACCAATGGGTGAGCCGGATTTGCCCCAAAACGGCCCAATGGGGAGCCCGCAAAACGGACCAATCAGCGTGCGAGAAGAGGTTACGTAAGAAAAAACGAACCAATCAGCGTGTGGTGAATTTCCGCGTGGATAGGATAAAAGCCGTTGAAGACAGCGACCGGCAGCCTCAGACGCACCTGACGCTCTACCGACCTGCCTGCCTGCCGACCTGCCTGCCTGCCTGCTGACGACCCGAACTACTGACCTGCCGAGAGAAGAGAAGAGAAGAGAAGAGACTGCTACACGACCTACCTACCTGCCTGTACCTACCTGCCTACCTGCCTACCTGCCTACCTACCTGGTGAGATGAAACGCTCCACCACCGTGAACCCCCTGCATGCTGCCATCAGGATGAAACGCTCAGCGTCCGTACCTACCCAGCTATCCACCATAGCCGAACAAGAACAACCTCCCGAGAAGAAGAGGAAGGTGTGCCTGCCCTTACCCAGCGAGGTTCTTGCCAAATTACAGCTGGCCTCCTGGCTGTGGGTGGGGGTGTGTAGAGACGAGACGATTGAGATTTGCCAATCACCGACAGACCCGAACGCTCCACCCAAACGCGTCAGGCTTGACGGGGTGGGGTGGACTCGGCTCAAGACCCTGGCTGCTGATCTACCTGAGGCCGGTTTACCTGTGCGGGAGCCACTCTCCAACGGGTACTTTCTATCCACGCTGAGGAACTCGGAGGGTGTCCTGTACGTTCATGTGAAGAAATGGCGAGCCTACCAGCCGAACGGTCGACTCTACCCGACGAGTGAGGGTATCACGCTCAAGTACTGGACTTACTGGCAAAAACTAGTCCAGGCCATCCCCGACATCGACGCCTTGGTGCTGGTGGTGATCGAGGCTGGTGATAACGACGACATCCAAGAGCCCCAAGACCCCCAAGACCCCCAAGAGCCGGGGATGGAGATGGAGATGATGGAAACGGAGGAGGGGAAGACTGAAGAGACTGGAGAAACTGGAGAGACTGGAGAGACTGGTGAGACGGGCGGTGAGGTGAATGCTGCTATGAGTGCTGCTTTAACCGCTGCTGTGACGGCTGCTGTGACGACTGCTGATGGGGAGACTGCCGATGATACGACTACTGCTGCTACTGCAACCCCCACCATCCCCGACATCCCAGTGGAAAAGGTGGAAAAGGCGGATCCGTTAAACCCTGAGCTTGAGACGGCGCTAACAGCCTTGCTGTGGCAAGCTTACGATGTAGCTCTCCAACCCCACCTCCTCAAGTTACAGCGTGATGTGTACGGTCGACAACCCACCAACACCGCGAGCGATCCATCTCCTCCCCGACCCCCCTTGCTGGAGAACCGAGAGCTGGCCCTGAGTATCGTGGACGAGGCCCGTATGCGTTACCTGAAAGAGGGAACTGTGTTGGTCAAGTTCATGCGCCAGGCCCGTAAGGCAGCCTCCCTCCCGTGGGCTGTGGAGAAAAGTGTGAAAGACCAACTGCGGCAGTTTTTAAATGAGACGCCGATCAACAAATCGAACCCGGCATTCGCCCAGATGTACGTGAAGTATTTGATGACAGCCAACAACCTCTCTGCACCTGACAAGCAGCCTACAATCCGGCCTAACAACCAAGCCAACCAGCTCAACCAGGCTACCCAGGCCACCCAGGCTACGATGACCGAGTGAGTGTGTTTTTGTTTTAACCGCACCACCCTTACCCAGCTTTTTTTTGTTTGTTTTGTTTTTCCCTTCATACATTCTCGTTTTGTGTTTACCTATGTGTGTTTTTTACAGGAAGATGACTAGGGTGGTGCGCGTTATAAACATTGACCAGTGTCAGGACTTTCATATTGGCGATACAATCATCATCACGAGACATTTCTCACCGTGACACCAAAATAATGGACACTCACAGCATGTATTTATTCGTTCATTCGTTTGTTCACTGTTCGAGTTCGAAAAAATAAATAAAAAAAGTTTTCAGGTTGACGACCCTGGTCTTTGGTGTTGGTTATTGTCTTTACCTGTTGGTGAAGGGATAGTCTATCTATCTATCTATCTATCTATCTATCGTTTGATTGATGTGGCTAGGGTTCGGTCGGTGACGGCATTAGAATGACGACGGTGTCTTCTTTATGTCTTTTCTAGCCTGGCGAAGCTCCGTACAACGCCGCAATGGAAAGACTGGGTAGCTGTCGTCACCGACCTGCAAAGCTACACAAGTGTACTTCATAGTATGTTTGCGGATGGTAGGGTGAACGGGGGACGACTGCAGGTGCTGCAAGCGTACACTGAAGACGTCTGTCAGCATGTCGAGGATTCCCGACCTATTCAAGCGTATTACGTAGAGATTGCTCGTCCCACGTTAACAGAGGTCTATCAACGCTCCGTGTTACAGACCTGTACATTGCTGTAAAGAATAATACTAATACTGTTACCTTACTATGGAATCCATCCCCGGTGTTTTTGTGTTTTCTTTTTATATGGACTGGGTCAGTGTATCAGTGTGTCAGGCTAGGGCCACTCTATACTATATATAGGCGGTCTGAGGTGGGTTCACTCATTACACACAACAGACACCAAGCAGCAAGGACGACGTGGCGGACTATGCCTCGCACGAAAAAAAAATCAATCACGCCGGGCCGTGGTTCAAACCCGATCGATACCGCTCTCCATGCTTTGTATTACAACCCGGACAGTCCAGCGGCTTACAGCGGGGTTCAACCCCTGCTCAAGGCAGCTCGACAACAGGGACTCAAAGTGAGTCGAACCCACGTGTCGGCTTGGCTGGCTCAGCAGGACACGTACACACTCCACCGACCTGCACGCCGCCATTACCCGCGTAACCGAGTGGTGGTTGGGGGTATGGACAGTCAGTGGCAGGCGGACCTGGTCGACATGACAGCGTTCACCAAAGAGAATGACAACAACCGTTACCTACTGACCTGCATCGATGTGCTCTCCAAGTATGCCTGGGTGATCCCACTCCGGGCCAAAACCGGGGCTCGTTTGATCGAGGCATTTCAACAGATTTTCAAGACGGGTCGCCGACCGTTGTACCTGCAAACGGACGAGGGGAAAGAGTTTCTGAACAGACCGTTTCAAGCCTTTTTAAAGGGCAAAGGGGTGTTTTTCTTTCACACGTTTAACGAAACCAAAGCCTCCGTGGTAGAACGGTTCAACCGCACTTTGAAAGGTCGCATGTACAAATATTTCACCGCTCACAACACTCGGCGCTACCTGGACGCCTTACCGGCCCTGGTTCGCGGTTACAATCAAGCCTACCACCGAAGCATACGACGAGCCCCTATCGACGTCACTCCCCAGAACCAGAAGGAAGTCCGGCAAGTCTTGTACGGTCCATCCACACACAAACGCTCGGTCCACCGGTATCGGGCCGGTGATCTCGTGCGTATCAGTAAAGTGAAAGGGAAATTTGAAAAATCATACCTGCCGAATTGGAGCACGGAAATGTTCCGTATCGTCCGCTCCCACCCTCGACAGCCTGCTGTGTACACACTGGAGGATTTGAACGGGGATCAATTGCTAGGGACGTTTTACGAAACCGAACTCCAACCGGTGACAGCCGCGGTGGATAAGTTTTATCAGGTGGAGAAGATCTTAAAAAGGGAGCGGCGGCGAGGGAAACTGTACTATTGGGTGAAGTGGGTCGGTTATCCACCCAGCTTTAATTCTTGGGTCCCGGCCACGGACGTGAAACGTATTTAAACCCGAGGCTAACGGGGTCGCTACCACTTCCGACTGACCTGCCTTAAGGGATGGATCGGTGTATACAAGGCTTGCGCGAGAATAAAGAGACCGTAGCAGCCGTACTGGGCGTTCTCTTGTACATCGGTGCTTTAGTGGGTGGATTGGCTGCAGAACTCAGCCTACAACTGCTCCAAGACCAGTCAACCCTGCAATATCTACGAGGACAATTAAACAAGACGCGTTTCCGCTGGATTGGGACACCTGTATCGCCACCCCAACCACCGTCAATCGCCCGTCGGTTTGACAATACCGAGAACGCCGTCACTGCCACTAGCGCCATTACCCCGAGCTGGGATCGAACTCCCACGTCACAACCCTCCACACCCACCACAAACACACTACACCGACGGCACCCACTCTCCTCAAACTCCTCAAACTCCTCAAACTCCTCAAACACTTCAAACTCCTCACCCCCTTCACCCACCCCTACTCACCCCACCACACCAATACCTAGCATCGTTTCCACACCTGTCTATCTACCCCCTAACACAACACAGGTAACACAGGTAACACAGGTAACACAGCCAACACAGGCAACACAGGCAACGCAGGCAACGCAGGCACCATCACCTGCCGTCACTCCCCCCACTATCCACCACCCCCACCCGTACGACGATCCAAACCGCCGACGGAGCTAGTTCTACCCATGGACACGCGATGGGAGCATCCCTTTACCTGCATTGTCAGCGGCCCGACGGGATCTGGGAAGTCTGTGTTTGTGAAACGGTTAGTGGAACACGCTCCAGCTCTCATTCACCCACCCCCACAACGCATCGTCTGGTGTTACGGGGAGTGGCAGCCATTGTACACCACGTTACCTCACGTTCAGTTTGAAGAAGGTGTGCCCAGCCCGTCCAGTTTCGACCCGGGGGAGCGGACGTTAGTCGTCGTGGATGATTTGATGGCTGAAGCCGACGATCGCGTGACAAAACTCTTCACCAAAGGCAGTCACCACCGCAATATCAGCGTGGTGTACATCGTGCAGAATTTGTTTAACAAAACCAAAGACCATCGGACCATCAGTCTGAACGCACACTACTTGGTGCTGTTCAAAAACCCGCGAGATGTATCCCAAATTACCACGATCGCTAAACAAATGGCTCCAGGGCGGACACAGTACGTGCGCGAGGCCTTTGAAGATGCCACGGCTGAACCTCACGGGTATTTGCTGGTGGATTTCAAGCAAACCACACCCGATCACCTGCGACTTCGCACCCACATTTTCCCCGGGGAGATTCAACACGCCTATCTCCCCAAGTCATAACACCAACTTTGAACCTACAATCTACCACATCAGTTTGTTTTGGCTGGCTGGCTGGTGGGTAGGCTGGTGGGTGGGCTGGCTGACGTGTCAGCTGACGGACTGGTAAAACAGTGTATTATTGCGGCGAGCGGTGACTAGGTCAGTGTGTCAGTGTGTCGTCATAAAACTTTGAACACACAGTCTATCACCTCAGTTGCTCTCACGACGACGACCCGTGATGAGGTCACACCGTCTCCAACGTTACGGTCCCTTATTAACCCTACTCGCGCGAGCCACCCCCTCTATTCGTCAGGCTGTGCTGCGGGGTAACGATCCAGGATTACTCCGGTGCTTGTGTGAATGTGCTAAGAATGTGTTAAATGGAAACGTCCCACTCTCGCCGGCTCAGAAGGTGAAGTTACAGCGACACAAGACGGGTCTTCGCACTTTGGTGAAGAAAAGTGTTCCCCTGCATAAGAAAGGACGGATTGTTCAACGTGGTGGATTCCTGCCACTGCTTCTCGCTCCCCTCCTCGCCAAAGCCATTGTACCAGCCGTTCTCGGGGGTGTTGTCGGCGGTGTCGTTAAGGGTGTCACTAGTAAGGCTATAGCTGGTGGTAGGTAATGCAGCACGCCAAGAAAATGGCCTTGGTCGAGCCACGGCTCTTAGAGACGCTCACACGACCTTCACCTTCAGCCCATCCACCTCCAGCCCACCCCAACTCCCCATACCCCGTCCCCAGTACGGTGAAAGCCCTCAACACGCTCGATCAAGAGATGGCCTCGATCCTCCACGACAGGACTCTCTCGGACGAGGAGAAAATACAGCGATATCACCACACTCTTCAACGGTACCGAACGTTTCAAGATCAATACCAAATCGGGCGGCGACCGAGTTCGATCCCACCTCAGGCCAAATCCACAGCCAGTCGTTTTTTGAGCGAGGCGGATAAGGCGATGTTAGACACCCCGACCCAAACCCTCCAGCCTACCACCCCTACCATCCCTACCACCCCTACCACCCCTAGCCCCTCACACGAGCGCTCAGCACCCCGGGATCACTACCGGGCTTGGGTGCGGGAAAAAATGAGCACACCCGCCGAGCTGGGGAATCCCCCGATCGCCAGAACCCCGACCAGCCAACATAAAAAAAAAACCAGGCCCTCCACTACCACCTCTAGTTCCACACACACACCACACACCACACACACCACACACACCACACCAAAGCGACCCAAGAAGACGCGCCGAGGCCAGCGACCCGAACTCCGGCCCGCTTCATCTATCATACGCCCGCTCAGGTGGAGTCCCTATTAATTAAATACAGGCACCAGAGGACAAAACGATCAGTCCACCTGAGGGAGATCATCTCACCCACACCATGTTTTACGTGACGCTACCCAGTAACAGCTCGCTGGACTACTTCCCCAACAATACCTTGACCCGTTTCACCACCCAATTACCCCGCCCCATCCATTTGACAGGTGACTGGGAATGTGGGCTGGTCGAAATACAGTATCCACGGACCTGGTTTAACGTGCGGTCAGGTGAAGTGTGGTATACCATAGACTCCCCAAAGGACTCGCACCACGCTACGCATAAGCTCATATTACCAGCCGGCTACTACCCGACACCCAAAGACCTGGCCTGGGGGTTGACCAAATTGTTAAGCGAGACAGAGATCCGCGATCTCCAGGAGCACGCCGGGGACTTAACGTTTGAGTTCGACGATATGCAGCGGAAATACAGCGTGCGGTTTGAGAAACCACTGGGCCTTGGTTTCAGCCCACGGCTAATGCAACTCATGAATTTACCGTACGGATGGCTCATGGGACCGGCGGACCTCATGTATGTCGGTGCCGAGGATTTAACGATCAGCACCCCCACGCTGTACGTGTACACAGACATTATCGAACCGCGTGTGGTGGGGGACACGTTGGCCCCGCTGTTGCGGACGGTTACCACGGAAGGGCAGTATGGGGAGCACGTCTCCAAGACATTCCAACACGTGGAATACATCCCCGTGCAGTCCAAACATTTCTCGACGGTGGACATTGATATTAGGGACGACACGGGTCGATCCGTCGCATTTGAACGCGGTAAAGTGGTGGTGACACTTCACTTTCGACAGCGGCGTGCTTTACCCTTGCAATAATGGCATCACACCAGGCTTACATCGACTATTACACCAAACAAGCCGGCGGAGGTGGGTTACCTGTGTTTCGGGGTGTGGCTGTCCAGCGCGGTCACGGTTTTGCTGGGCGGTCTCAGCAAACTCCTCCCACAGCCATTGTTACCTCGCCGGCTGTGAAAGCACTGGGCAAAACGGCGTTACGAACCGGACTGCAAAGTCGTGGGGGATGTGCTGAGTGGGGGCGTGTCACCACAACAGGCTTTGAATCGACGCGGTTTGGCGACTGGAAAACAGCTGCTGGTCAAAGCTAGTCGCTACGCCCGACAGCGGTTACTGGGTGAGCCTATAAAACGAAGACACCGCGCGTCACGCCACTCGTCACCGACACGTGGGACTTAAAAGACGTGCCGTCAAGCCAGAAGAAGACACATCAAAGCTCGAACCACATCGAATGCCCTGAATCCACCGGATATTTTCAGCTAAACACACACGCGCACGCGCACATACACAAGCCATGGCTCTTCCCCACCCCGAATGCTGCCCGTCCGTCAGCAGTGAGTTTGATTTGTGGACCTTACCCCCGACCGACACCAGCGTTCGAGAAGGCCGCTGGGATGCTTACAGCCCCATCGCCAGCCTGAGTGATGTGGGACCTGTAGAATTTGTCATCACCAACGCTGACGCAGACACTTACTTGGACTTGGCCAACACCATGCTGTACGTGAAGGCAAAAATCCTCAACGGGGACGGGACGGCTGTGGCGGCTGACAAGAAGGTGGCTCCGACTAACCTGTGGATACAATCCATGTGGCGACAGGTCGACGTCTCCCTGAACGATAAACTCATCACGCCGTCCACCAACATGTACCCATACCGGGCTTACTTGGAGACATTGTTGTCTTACGGTAAAGAGGCTAAAAAGAGCAAGCTGTCTGCTGCCTTGTGGTATGCGGACACCCCAGGAAAGTTTGACACGATGAGTGACACCAACCAGCCGGGTTTGTCGATCGGCTGAACTGCACGGGTGAAAGTCGGTCGGTTGACATGCTGGGTCGCCTGCCATTGTGACATGTTCCTGCAACACCGACACCTGCTCAACAACGTCCGCATCCGTCTCACCCGGCTAAGGATTCGTTTGCTTTGATGTCCGATGAAGCCGCTCCCGGTTACAAGACTCGCTTGGAGGAGGTCTTGATCTTTGTGCGTAAAGTGAAAATCACCAGCGGTGTGCAACTGGGGCATTTGAAAGCCTTGGCCCAAAGCTCCTGCCAGTACCCAATCCGCCGCGTGCTGACCAAGTATTTCTCTGTTCCCAGAGGTCACACCCTCATCAATGAACAAAACCTATTTCTGGGCAGGCTTACCGACACGTTTAGTGGTGGGGTGTGTGAGCAACAAGGCTTTTTGACGGGGACTACACTAAAAACCCCGTTTCGTTTCCGACACTACTACACAAACTTCGTCGCCTTGTACGTCGGCGGTCGTCAGATTCCAACCAAGCCCCTGACACCCGACTTTGAGAACGAGAATTTCATCCGCACGTACATGAACCTCTTTACCCACACGGGGAAAGCGTTCCACGACGAAGGAAACAATATCAAGCGCACCACATTCGCCGAAGGCCACACGCTGTTTTGTTTCGACTTGACCCCTAGCCTCCACGATGACCACCACTGAACCTGGTACAAAAAGGGGATTTGCGCCTGGAGATGCGGTTTGCCAAACCACTGCCGGAAACCATTAACGTGGTGTGCTACGCTGAATTCAGCAATATCATAGAAATAGACCAAAGCCGAAACGTGCTCTGTGACTTCGCCAGTTGAACAGCCCAAAACAACAAACAACAACATGGACACGGTACAATTGCGACGTGTGCTACAAACAGACGTGTTTACCCGGGCTGTGGTGGGGGCAGGAGGTGGGGTCTACCCTCGGGATCATCTCCCTCACTCCCCTCACTCCCCTCACGCCCCTCACACCCCTCACACCCCTCACACCCCACCCCTAGGATCCCCTGGACCCCCTGGGCCTGCATCATTAACACAGACACGTGTCTTCGCCCAGGACGACATTGGGTCGCCGTCTTCATAGACCAGTGGTCCAATCCACCCCATCTCCGGGGCGAATACTTTGATTCCTACGGACTCCCACCCCTCTACCCCGATATTACCGCTTGGCTTAACCGGGGAACACACCACTGGACGTGGAACGATGGGCGGCTGCAGAGTCTGGACACGACCGTGTGCGGTCAATATTGTGTGTATTACTTAACCCAGCGAGCTCGAGGCCGTCCCATGGATGCTATTGTACACACGTTGGACACAGCGTGCACGACCTACGATAATGACTTGCGGGTGTTCGATTGGGTGGATCGTCAGTTTTGGGATTCATCCCTCGTTTTTTTTCCACACCCATGGACTGTAAAACATACATCAAATAACATTCTTTCTTTCCAGTTCGACGTGTTATGCATTCCACGTTCTTGTTTTCCCTGTTCGACCTGTTACCCCATACAGTATGGAATAAAATTAAAAAAAGAGACTATGAGACTCACATACCGTGGTGGTTTGACTTTTTTCTTTATTATGATGAGGACTACCACAACAGCATGCAGGCCAGCTATAACACACTGACACACTGACCCAGTCACCGCCTGTTACATCGTCATACATTGTTGCGTCATACATTGTTACCAGCCCGCATGCCGTATACCGGCAAGGCGCCGCTCGGCAACAATGTATGACTATGTAGCAGGCACGGCAAGTCGGGTCAGTGTGTCAGGCTATTACGGCTGCCGGCCCGCCGCCCCCCGCTAGACGTTTTTAACTTTTTCACGTACGTACCACTGCGAATGATAAAACACATGAAAAAATTGTACAATTAAAAAAAATGGGAAGACTGTGTCTGGTGTGGGGTTTCTTTTTTTTTCTTTTTTTTTAGTGCTTAGATTGAGAAAGTACTCTTTCGGGAAGAGTTGGTTGGCCCTGAAAAGGGCCGTGGGAAGTATCACAAGAGCACAAGAGCACAGGAGCCGGGTGTGTAGAGTATCCATAGCACCGTTCTACAGATCTAAATAGGTGGTGCTCACCCCGTCGGGGAGCACTTTTCGCTTTCCGTAAAAGTATGTGAATGCGTCTTTGTGTTGGGTATACGAGTACATCGTATTCCCCCGCATCCGCATCCCCCGATTCACACCACTCGCGCTTTGGTGATTGCGCAACACAGAGAGGTACACGGCCTTGTCCACACCTCGTGCGCTCACACCTTTGCAGGAGAGTTTGTCTTTGGTGTTGGATGCCCCGCCGTAACAATAATAAGTCT
Source organism: Liolophura sinensis (assembly GCF_032854445.1). Lineage (NCBI taxonomy): Eukaryota > Metazoa > Mollusca > Polyplacophora > Chitonida > Chitonidae > Liolophura > Liolophura sinensis. The sequence continues at coordinate 13,871,389 of NC_088299.1, read as the reverse complement.
TGGAACACAAACTGACGATGGCATCACCGGTCCACTCGACTTTGAAAAGCCCCGGTGTGCGCTTATCGTGGTCGTAATGGTCGCGACGGGGTAACCACGCATCCCGCTCGGTCTCGTACACGGCTCGCAGCTCGGGTTTGACGAGGGATTCCCAGTCTGGGTCGGACCAAGCCATGTAAGCAGAGTCTGTGTCCATCTCACAGTACTGCCAATCCGCCTTGTCGAAAAAACGAGCCATGAAATCGTAATAAAATTCCAGCATGCGGAGTTTGGCATACTGGTAGACCATGCACCCTATTTGCAAGGGGAGATTGTAGCGAATGGTCTTCTTGCTACTCGTCACTTCAAAGGTGGTCTCGTCGATGGGGTCGACGGTTCGACACCGAACACTCGCCAGTAATTTTCGTGTTTTTGCCAGATCACAGATTTTGACATCCACGTGTCGGTCTTGATTGGTGACTGTTTTTCCATAACCTGAATTCCCCAACAGCTTCATGGTCTCCCCGATCAGGGCTTTGGTGGGGTCGACATCCCCCTCCCGTCGAGCTTGGGTGACGGCGTCTGCGAAGGATTCGAACGCTCGCTCCGGTGTGTATTCCATCGCTTGGTAGACGTGCGTGACGACCAATCCCCGACCGAGATACCATTGGAGCAGAGGTGTGGCTAGCAGAATTTGCTTGCCAAACATGCTCCCGATCAGCATACGCCTGGGTGTGGGCATGATGTCATTCACAGCCGCGAACTCTGCCATGGTGGGGCCTATATCAGCCCGACTCACCTCGGTGTTTTTAAAGATGGGTGGGCATTCGGCAAAGTCCGCTTTGAGATGGTCCGGCACGTGGATGTCACATTCCACAAATCCAAACAACTGACCTTGAATGACAGCCTCCATGAGCTGAGCTTGTGTCTTGGGTTGTCGCTGTGACGGGGGTAAACCGTACTGTTGTAGGAAGTCCCGTAAGGCTGGGTTTGTCGCGCGTTGGCGGTGGAACTCGCACTCCCATATCGTTACCAATGGATAGCCCTGGGAGCGAATGTATGCGTCGTTCGCATCCACCTCCCGCCGTAAGTCCTGGGGGGTTAATCCGCGCCGCTCGTTGTAGCACACCTTTCCCGGGCGAGGGTGATTCAGGTGACAGCCGTGATAGTGGAAATAACACCCGTGGAATTGAAACACAGTAGGCTGTCCGTCGATATAGGCGAACCCGTCTACGGGGAGTTGTCGGTTGCCGATCCGCTTCTCGGTGTGATTGAGTCGGTGACGGATCGATACCCCCAGCTGCTGTGACTTCCAGTCCAGCCATTTTTCAGCCAGACGGGTGGCGGTGCCGGAGGGAACGAACTTCTCTCCCCCGTCCTGACGGCGCCAACGGACGCAGTGACCTGCCGGCATAGGTGAGGCCAGGCAGTACAGGTACAGCGCGTTGGCATCGAATCCCACGATGCGCTGACACAGCTTTCCGCCCCGTATACGGGTCACACCTCGTTCGTGGTAGCGGTGGAAAATGATACTCGGCCCACCCACGATGTTTTTCTTGAGGCACTCGTGCATGTCTTTGTCTTTCTCACCGACGAGGGTGAACACAGAGCGTAAATCATGGAATAAGTAGCGGAGGGTAAGCCCTGGTATGCTGATGCAGTCTTTGAAGACATCCACATGCATGGTTCGGTAGAACACCGACATCTTCTCCGCAGCCTCCATGAAGGGAATGACGTCTAGGTTATTATACCACCGCATTAAGTCTTTGACGGTCCGCATGCCGTGCTCTCGCCACACCGTCTGTAAGGTCTTGTACTCTGCGTCCGTGCACGGCTGGTGGGTGAGATCGTTGTCGAAAGCATGCTGCGGTGGCAGTGTGGTTTCCTCCAGCCGGGCCAGGGAGTCTATGTAGCTGTAACAAAATTTCCCTTTGGTCACGTGACAGTCGTAAGCTTTCACCCACTTGTCGTAACTGTAATTCGGGGCCAGGTAATTCCGAATGTCCAGAAATTTCAGCTGCGGTGTGGCGAGGGCCATGTGATTATTGTTCCGCTTAATCACATACTCCAATTCACCGCTCTGGACCAGGTGGGGGTAAAGCTGTTGTTTGATTAAGTTCAGGTCATAGTTACCCGAGTTAAAGCCGAGGACGGGGAGTTGGTCCATATAGGTCACGAATCTGTCCCGCACTCGGCGTGTGTAAGACGGTTTCTTCTCGTCGGGATCGATCCGCTCGTCTAAGGCGTCCAGGATGTAAGCATAACGCTCGTGGAGATAGGCGCTACTGATCTCGCTGATGGTGTTGAGGTAAGCCATCATATCCCCGACGAGTGCCTGGGGATCGCCGGTGGAGATGAAACACACGGGCTGGTCGTAATCCGGTACATTAGAGTTGACGCTGACACTCATGGGGATGTGTTGAGCCGTCCATTCCGTCGAGGCAGTCGCCGCATCGTCCACCGGGTTCACCGGAGCCAAGTACGCCTCAAAGTCATAACACGCTCGGTATGGGAAGATGCCGTCGTCACCGTCCTGGAGTTCGATCCCCATGTCCGCCAACGTTTCGAAAATGGTGGGCTGATTGCGGAAGACACCCCCCGGGTACTTTCGTCGAATGGCGTCGGTGCAACGTTTGACCGTGCCGTCGTAACTCCCACAGTTTCGGAAAACTCTTCTGACACACCTGGCAGGTGAAAGATCGAGCATAACGTCCCATGTCTTTGATGTAGCTGAAATGCCGCTGGTACAGGTTTAACCGCAGGGTAGGTGTAGAATAGCGCTCGGCACTGCGGTGAATGAGTTGTGCTGAGTACGACCTGTCCATGGGGATGAGGTGGTAGACTTGAATGTTCACTTGAAACAGGCTTTCCACCGTGTCCAGCGCACTGAGGGGCACTCCGCGGAAATACCTCGGCTCCATCTCCATTTCCTCCAGATACCTGCGGTAATACACCCCAGCCTGGCGTTCGCAGTTATTGGGGTTGGCCTGGTCTAGATGGACGGCCAGACACCGAAACAAACACAAATAGTCCCTGTAAGGACCGTTATCCCCACCCACCAACGTGTGTAGCCCCTTGTTTCCTTTCAGGTAAGAGGGTAACGTTACCCCACCTTTACCGATAGGCTGATGCGGGAGTTTGTGGACGAAAAACAGCACGTTGGTGATGAGGTCGACGGTCCATTTCGTATTGGGGCGTTGTTTTTGGGCCCAGGTAAGCGGGTCTTGGGTGAGGAGATGCTGGGTGTGGAATCCTCGCAGGTCAGCCCGACTCGCCACGCGGTACGGTGCGTCGAGTACTCGGGTGTTGTTGGTGCTCGGGTAATAATACCGCACCTGACCCGTCTCTTTGTGGCGGAGGATATATCCAAAACTGTAATTGATAGTGAAAGCAGTCGGCTGGTCTTCGTAAATCTCGTCTACATAGGCTGGGATAGCACCGAGATCACTCAGTCGGTAATTATAGCAGTCTTGAATTGGTTTGTGGCGATGGAAATACGTCCTGATCGATTGCCAATACCGCTGGTACAACTCCCGTACGTCACTGTCACCGCTCGGCAAGACACCCTCGTGAGGCTGTACTGGGTCGGGCTCAAACTGGCTCGTTGGACTTTTTTTCTTTTGTTTTTTTCTTTTCTTCTTTCAACGAGGCAGCCCCCGCTAAACTCACTTGAGCTTGACTCGTGCTGGGTTTGTTGTCGTCGGTGGTGGTGGTGGTGGTAGATGAAACAGGTCTCTGTAACATAGAAGGGTGTAGACGTTATAACCAAACCCTAGACATACTCTATATACATACTATTGTACATATGTGCATATGTACATATGTTCCGCTGAAAAATTTTATAATACATATAATACATAGGAGCCATTCCGATAGATATCATATATATATAACTCTACAAAACCCCTATACAGTTTTGGAACAAAAAATAAAGAAAGTTACTATAAATTACTCTTTCCAGACACGTATTGACGTTTGACATTTAGAGTTATACCCCTTATTTCCATTATTCCAACAAAAGTAGTCGCCCCTGCTAAGCGTATTCCATCAGGAGTTAGCCCCCTTGTTTACATACATTTGACACCGCACACACATTCGTGGATTTCTACTACGAAATACATAAGGAAATATCCTCTAAGCTACTCAGGCTTTCTATCTAGCTTTACTGGAGTTACAAACTATTAAAAGACACAACTATCCTTAAATATATTGAACTAAAACTACTGTTATTTCAATAAGAAATCTAACGATCTCAGCTGTGGATAGTCATTTTCAGGAATGAAACCCTTATTTCCATTATTCCAACAAAAGTAGTCGCCCCTGCTAAGCGTATTCCATCAGGAGTTATCCCCCTTGTTTACATACATTTGACATAGCACACATTCGTGGATTTCTACTACGAAATACATAAGGAAATATCCTCTAAGCTACTCAAGCTTTCTATCTAGCTTTACTGGAGTTAGAGCCAACCAAGGGAGGTTTTCTCTAAACTGACCAGTGACATTGGTTTATTGGTGTTGACATCCTATCACTTCCAAATTCTGATTGAATCTCAGTTAGGTCATACCAGGCTTTTCTACTACGAAATACATAAGGAAATATCCTCTAAGCTACTCAGGCTTTCTATCTGGTTTTACTGGAGTTACAAACTATTAAAAGACACAACTATCCTTAAATATACTGAACTAAAACTACTGTTATTTCCATAAGAAATCTAGCGAATACGAAGCGTAATATTACGTAATATTAATTAATTGGAAACAACAACAACGTCTGAAGGTGACCGATAGACAACTACTTTATGTGGTAATCTACTAATTAAAATGAAGCGTCAATCCGCTAAAAAAATTTATTTTAATACATAATACATAGGAACCATTCCGATAGATAGCAGCCCTAGCATGACACACTGACACACTGACCCAGTCCCTTTTTTAATACATAAAACATAGGAACCATCCAGATAGGTATTCCCGTTCACCATTGTTCAGGAAACATATCGCTGTCAGCTGTGCTTTGTTTTGACACGTGGTTTTTGTTTGGACACGTGGTTTTTGTTTTGATCGGCTGCGTCTTGTATACATTGTATACATTGTTGCCAGTCAGTCACCCAGCCACTGCGTCAGCCACTGCGCCAGCGAGCTGGGGAGTACACCCTTATACATGTCACCTACATGGAGTGGAAACCCTATCGACACACCATCTACAGCGCAAGTGCTTACATAACGGTAAACAACTCAGCTGTGAATAGTAATTTTCAGCAATGAAATGCAGCATGTCTTATTGCATATGATCCAGTAAAGAAGTTTTTTTATACTTTTTTTCATATACTGTTACAAACATGTAACATGAGATAGCTCTTACTGTCTTAAATTAACTTTCAAGAAGCAAATTACTCCCCCTAATTCATCCCCAGCCTGAAACAAACAAATCATGTACATTTATTGTGCGCATGATTTTTTTTGGAAACGGACCCTTTTTATCACCAAGTCTGAGATGACCAACGCTGAACGCGGAAAGCAACTGCTCATACATGCACATGATTCAACATTTGGACTTCAAAGACTATCCCCAAATTCAACATACTCGTCGTTATTTAAAACGAATTAGTATGCAAAGAAACGAAAATGAAAAAAAAATCAATGCCCACCAACAAAAATGAAAAAATATCAACTGGTTGATATGAGGCTCGAACCCGTGACATTCGCGTTATTAGCCCGACGCTCTGCCGACTGAGCTAACCGGCCATTCATGGAATACAGTGGCTTTTCAACCTCCATAATCAAGCGGCGTCTTCGTGGGTTAGTAGGTCACTCAACTTGCTGCTTGGGGCGGAGAAAAATAAAATAAAATAATAAAAAAAAGAACTTACCGAGCCGTGTTTCCCACGTTGATGGGAACGCCAATCCCACAACCGGTAGAAAGACTCCCCGCAGTCTTCGCAATGCCACACACGTTCTTTTTTGTTGTCATGTCGCTGTTGATGGCGGATCAAATTCGCCCGGCGAAAAAACACCCGGTCACAGGTCGGACAGGTGAATCTTTTGTTTGTCTGGGGCTGGTGATGCGTCCGCTGGTGCCGGAGCCAGTTATCCCGCCGGGTAAAATGCTGGGCACACACCCGGCAAAAATACTTCTCCGTCTTCTTCTTCTTCTTCTTCTTATCACCGTGCTGTGTTTTAGCATGCCGTCGCCAGTTATCGCGTCGGGTGAATCCTCGATCGCACACCTCACAGGTAAATAGCTTCTCCGTCTTCTTCTCCTCCAACGTCTTCTTCTCCATATTAACCTCGAAATCCTCTTGATCCATCGTTGCTTCTTTACTCGATCGCTCGCTCGCTCGGTCGGTCGGTGTCTTCGGGTGAAGTGATCTGCTACTGCCGCACCTGTCTTTTTGTACCTATCTACGCGGAAATTCACCACGCGCTGATTGGTTCGTTTTGTCTTACGTAACCTCTTCTCGCACGCTGATTGGTCCGTTTTGCGGGCCTCCCATTGGGCAGTTTTGGGGCAAATCCGGCTCACCCATTGGTCCGTTTTGGCGCCTGGGAGCTCTTTTCGAGCTGTCCCACTCGACTTTACAAGCCGACGTTTTGCCTCTTTTTTTTCTCTCTTTTTTCCCTATACTGTTATACTATACACTATCAGTATGGATTGACCGCAAATTGTTGGACTCAATCAGATCACATCTTACAAACAAAGCATGGCAGGGCGTCATTCGACCAATCAAATGCCACAATACAAAGCCCAAATTCACAGCGAAGTAGAAAATGGTGAAACAACAACCACGTGTGTATTATTTACACATACGTACAGCTATAGATTAGGTACCTGTGTGCAGTACCGGTATGGTACCGAGCATTTATAGTTTAATAATAACATATTTTTATTAATGCATGTACCTTATAGCATGAAAAAATCATTTAATCGCATTTGGTTCGCCTTTAAACGTGTGAATTTTAAACCTTGAAATTCCGACTGGGGATCAGGATTCATATATAGTTTCGAGCACCCGGGATCCTGGCAGTGACCAGTACGTCATAAGTAACAGAGAGGTAAATGAACCTAAATGCTGATTTTTCTGGTGCAGCAATTACTTTAGTTCCCCATTTTGCCACTAGGGGGCGTTATCTGGTAACTCCTGTTCGTCCCCCAATTTTATCAGTGGGTGCAGTATTACAAGACAGTGTAATTGCAAGACACCGTGGGGTCGCTGAGTTAAATTATGATTTAATTATAATTATATAATTACAATTTAACTTAGTTATAATTCATGTACAACGCACAGAGCATATTCCTGCAATCGCTGCCCTTCACAACTATACTTCAACTTCAGTTTGGCTTTCAATACTTGTTTGCAACGTAAAACACGAATCAAATGAATAATATAATCAACACATGTTTGCGTACATGTATGTTGGCACGGTAACTTACAAATCTTGTAGGTAAGGTGCATTAGTCAGGGGCTTTAGGTCACCGGGTGTTGTTCTGAGTGGCTGTGTAAACAAACATATGTTTCATTGACAACTGGGTTCCACGGCAGTGTATATGTGTAACTGGAGCAGCTTTCCAGTGCTTATACTAGCAGTAGTTAGCAGGAATTGCCCGTTAGCTCAGTTGGTAGAGCGCTGGACATCAGCTGCAGAAACCCGAGTTCGAATGTGACCGACGTAGTGAAATCTTTCAACCATTCCACTGGTACCTTGACCCAACAGGTTCCAAGAAGCATGGAGCTCTGGGCCAGTGATCTTGGGTGTGTTTTGGGAGAGAGGGGAGGATTTAAGTGGGGAGGAGTGTAACAGGAGCAGCTTTCCAGTGCTTATACTAGCAGTAGCTAGTGGAAATTTCCCTTTAGCTCCGTTGGTAGAGCGCTGGACGTCGGCTGCGGAGACCCAAGTTCGAATCCTTGTGTCACCCACGTAGGGAAATTCTTCAGCGATTACATAAGTACATGTAAGCAAATTGTACACTCATTCCAAGTTGGTAATTCTTAACTTGATGTATTGTTATCATACATTACATTCAGGCTACCATATTTTATCCTGGCCAAACGAAAACTTTCTGTGTATTTCACACTTGTACCTGTAATCTCAATTCGCTGGAAACTACCTCAGCATTCTGCAAATAAGTATGAAGTTATGTTACAAAATTACCACTACACATTTCTTTCAAATTCAGTTTCATAAAGGTCAAAGGGGAAATGACAGCCATTTTGCAATAATCACTTCTCATTTCTCATTTTGTTATGTGCATGGGCAGTTATCTGCTGTAAATTTCACTCACAAATATTAAAATTTACCCTCAAGTTCTTTTATTTCAAGCTTTCTCTGATATTCATATTGTTCTCTGTTTCAGCGTGCATGAAGTAGGACCATACAATGTGCACTCTCATCAAATGCGCTGTGAAGTTCACGCTGTCAACTCTAAAGTCACATCGATGCACCTTGTCAAAAACTCAGGCTTGTTTGTACTCTTTATTTTTTTTTTGTGTGTATAATTTAAACGTAGTAGTTGAACTATGTCTAGTTATGTTAAGCATTTAAATACTGTGTATTCCATCGCTGTTTTCTTTCCTGCCTATAACCTAGAGTTCCTCTTCAGCCGTAAGTGGGAAGGTCTGTCAGCAACCTGCGGATTGTCATGGATTTCCCCGGGCTCGGCCCAGTTTCCACCCACCATAATGCTGACCGCCGTCGTATAAGTGAAATATTCTTGGGTACGGCATAAAACACCAATCAAATAAAATAAAGAAATAAATATAACCTAGAGTGTTACTTTACATACTACTAACGCTAATGCACGTGTAATTCAGCTGCCAATATCATTTTAATGTCTAAACAGTGTTTCAAATTCTTGGGTGACAAAATAATTACTCTTGTTACAGGTTATCCCCTTCATATGGAGCCCACCAATTCTCTAAGCTGATGTGTCTAACTACTCAGTGCTCACAAGTGGTGGAGCTGTGCAAGCTTGTTCTTGGAGAGTTCAACATTGACTGATACAGGGGGTAGTCACTTAATTTGTTTTCACCTATTCATTCATATTGTTTCTGCTTCATTTTTACATATTACTTAGTTTGTAAGGTTGTTTGTCTTGTAAGTACATCTGTAATCAATACTCATCTTAACAATTTAGGTTTAAAAATTTTTGGCTATCAGTATTTGTCATACAAGTGTGCCATTTAATGTATTTGCTTTCAGTATACATATTAATAACTGGGTCATACCTAGTATCTTCACATTTCTTTGGGGTATTATAATCCATTTAAATGTTTTTTGCTAATGTAATTTTCTGTTCATACACTCCCCTCAAAATTTTCTTATCTGCATCAGTGGGGAACTCGTTCACGCATGAATGAAAACATTCCCAAACGTGAACTTCTTTATTTTTTGTTCTTTCCTTTATTAAAACACAGTTGTCAGGGACAGAAGAAAACAGTGCATTTTAGTGTCATTGAGAGCTTGTGTGTAGCTCATCCTCAAGTCTCCCATAAAAGTGTATGTTGCTCAGGCCTAAGCATTTCACAATGGCCTTTGTGGCAGAGGGTTTAGCTCTGTCTGTTTTCCACTCTTCCAGGCAGCTGTGTGTTCTCTCTTCAAAATTTTGAGAGAAAAGTTTGTTTTTGGGAACTCATTTACTGATGGCCAGGTTAAAAGCCTCTGCCTTGTTAGTACTCAGCAAGTGGCTTGTTTTACTCAGAGCAGATTGTCCAAGGCTAAAAGCCACACGTTGCCTGATTGTATAGTCAGTCTAAGGGCTAGCAACAAGTTCAAAATTGTCACTCACTAAACACTATTTTTAATGCAGTTATCTCCTTTGGTTCCTCCCCACACATATTAATAATATGATAGTAGGGTAGTGGAAGACGCCCCATTATCGACCCTTTTCTGCCCTCCTGCTGTCTGGAACCCTGAAACGCATATACAGAGAACAAGCCAAATGAGTGGAAGATTGCCCCTTTAGAAATAATTAGAAATAATAAAATTGTTCTTTAGAAATAATGGTAGATCATTTATGTATAGTATAAAAAGTAAAGGCTGCAATATGGAACCAGCCTTGCAAGACACTGGCTTTAATATCCTTAGCATTATACATTTCTCCTCCACAAACAACCATTTGTTGTGTGTTAGATAGGTATCACTGGAAGAATGTAAGAGCAGTTGAGTGAATTTGTATGCTTTAAGTTTTTTAAGTAATATATTGTGATTAACAGTATCAAATGCCTGCTTGAAGTCTACAGGTACAGTTCCAATAACTTCAGTGTTATCTGTCGCCGTAAACCAGTGTTCAACCATTTTCAGCAATACAGTTCCACAAGAGCGTAAGAGGGGCAAAAACCACATTTATTTTTGTTCAATAATTTAAAATTTGAGAGATACTCGTATAAACAGTTATGTAAATGTCGTTCAGTGATTTTTGAAAAACTGAGTAGGACAGATATTGGATGATAGTTTTCAACTTTGAACCCCTTTTGTGAAGAGGGATAACCATGTCTGGTCATAACACATTTGTTTATTAGCATGGTAAAAGATTTTGCAATAATAGGGGCAGATGATGAAAGAAATTTAGAATTGACATTTAGAATATAGAATTTTTGAATTGATCACTAGCCTTATCTTTATCAAGCCTTTAAAGGTATTGTAAAACAGAAACATACAACATATTTGGTATGGAGTAAAAAGTATCATGAAGAACTTTTCCCTCAACTTGTTCCCTGAGTTTTTCAAGACTTTGAACAAAATTGTCCTTGTTTATATTATTAATATCTATTAAAGAATGGGGACAGTTGAGAAGAAAGTATTGAAAATATGGAAAATTTTAGCTGGATCATCTATTAAATTGCCATCCTTCTCAGTCATAGCCAAATACTGCTTGCACAAACAGTGATCTCCCTGATAACACAGGACAATGGCATCTGTTACGCAAGTCAGGTTTCTACATATGAAGTCCTGTATGTCACTTGGAGTCTGTCAGTAGGCCTCTGTACACTCACTGTTTCACCTAGATGCAAAGTCGTCCACAAAGCCAGTTTCCTGTCTTTCTTTCACTCCGCTGTCCTTGTGGGGAACACATTGTCACAGAATGCCATCACTTTCACCCTGCTGCAATGGCTTTTCCCCAAGTGGTGTGTCCAGATGGTGCACTGACTCAGTGGTCCATGGCTACTGCGTATAATGAACTGTCCGCATCGGTTGTTATGTGTTTCACCTTATCTGTACTATTGATGCCTCATTGTGCTTGACTAGACTGTCTCAAACTACATTGCAATGAGTGCAACAAACGGCATGCAAGTTCAGCATGTTCAGTAACTGACCCATTTTCATTGCTAGTGTAGGTTCATTCCAACTAGCAGACATTTTCATTGTCTTTGCCTGCTTGGGGTCGCTGTGAGTTCAAGTCCAGCTCATGCTGGCTTCCTCTCTGGCCGTAAGTGGGAAGGTCTGTCTGTCTTCCCCAAGGTTCTGCCCAGTTTCCACCCACCATAATGCTGCCTGTCATCGTATAAGTGATGTATTCTTGAGTACTGCGTAAAACACCAATCAGATAAATTAAATAAATAAATTTTTGCCTGATAGTATCTCCATGGTACAACTTTCTACTTTTAGAAGAGAAGCCGCACTCAGCACAGGCAAACCTCTCTGTGACGCACACACCCCAAGGCACCTCGCTGTTCAAATCTCAGTTCAGCCCTTCAGGACAGTATGATGTTGTGGTCCAGTGGTAGGCAAATGCGGTATTCTACAGCTCGGCGGTCTTTCCCAGGTGCAGCAGTCTGTAGGTGTTTTGCTCAGCTTTTGATCTCTGGCATTCAGCCTGCTGGTAAGAGTCCATGACAGTGGGAGCGAATGGGCCAGTACACCAACATCATAGGGCTGTAGATCGCAGTCCAACAAGTTCACACATTCAATTTTTGTCCAATCCATGCAATCTCACACAGCTGCTGTTGCTCATATGTACATATGTTTTTGGCACATTCCTACCAGCCTGAGTGTTGCTTTATTGCCTCTGATTGAATAGTTTTTTTCTTTTCCTAAACCTTGACACCTGTCTCTTTCTCTGTCCTTTTGCCATGGCAAACACTGTGTTTCTCAAAAAGTACAAAATCTCATATCTAATGTGAGCTCCACTGAATAATTTTATTCTGCCAGGCATATCCAGTTTCAGAGTTTATATGCACCAAAAGCACTTACCTGTTATGTATCCCCGACATCCATTGACACCTTCAGAACCTATCACTTATGCACCACTTGACAGTTAAACATTTACATTTAAAACCTCAAGTTTTCCTTTTTGACAGTTTTATTTGATTGGTGCTTCCTTGTGCTAAAGCAGCATAAGTTTCAGTCAAGTCAGTCAGTTCAACCATAAAATTAAGGTTCAGTCTTACAACAAATCACAGGAATCCGGGAAGATGTCAAAGTGACACGTCAGTAGTCACTGTTGTCTGCAGCACCCGTCACACTATACAAACTAGCCTCTATTATGATTAGTCAATGTCTCTTAATATCATTGGCTCTTTTCATATATTCCCACTGAAAAAATTAATAAAAAAAAACCAATCTGAATGTAGTGCCTGTAACATGGACTTGACCAATCACAGGATTGCAATTGCCACAAACAGTACAAGGATTGCCAAATGCAGTTCACCATGTGTATACAAATACCACAGTCCACAGTGGCATCTTTTACAACCACAACGATTTACAAATCTATAACATAAGAAGTCACTGCTCTGCATTCTTTCCGGGTTGATTCCCTCTTGTGTTTGTTAAGATTATTTGTCTTTATTATTATTCTCACCAAAATTGTGCCGCGTTTCTGGTGAAAATGGTTATTCTGAAGTTTATGAAATTTTAACATGTTTGTCTGTAGGACTTGAACGAATGAATGATTATGGCATAAAGCTGCATTGGCAATATTTCAGGCATATTGTGGGGACTGTAGGACTTGAAGTTGTGCATCCTAACTTTTAGGTAGATTTTGTCACGTGACTTGGCGGCCATCTTGGATTTTGATGAAAACCTGAAAAAAATTTTCTTCTCCAGAACGGCTGATGTGACTGAGCAGAAATTTCAACTGAATGTGTACAAAGCCTAGGCTTGTTAAGTTTGAGAATGAGAACTTTCTTGGTTGAAAATTGTACAAGCTTGCTATTGGGTTAAATTGTCTTGTAACCCCAAATTTCGTTTTTTGCTAATAATGTCTACACTTGTTCAGGTGATGTTCTGCAAATAGTCCTGTCATATGCAGTTTTTGACGCTGATTCCGAAAATGCAATTTTTGCAAAACCGGAAGTGACATTATCAAAACCAGAAGTGGGTATACCTCCTTAACCAGTGAAGCTAGAGATGCAATCATCCCAAGGCAGGCAGACAAATTTTACATTACCGGAAGTGACGTCAACAACCCGAAAGTAGTACATGCCAAAAAATTTGCAGTTTTTTCATTCTCAAAATTGAAAAACTTCTAAGCGAAAGAGGCTTGACAGAAATGCGTGAAACTTAGATAGGTGACAGACTTGGAGATGTGCTCTTTCGAGTAAAGATTTGGGTGTCCTCAAGTCATGTGATGTGGCGGCCATATACATTTGACATGAAAATGTTTGAGAGTCATTTTCTCCAGAACCCTGGCTGATTGTCTTGAAATTTAGCACACGTAACAAGCGTTCCCTGGAGACTGTTTGGAAGAAAGAATGCAATGTTTATGCAAATTAGGTTTTACATGATACAGAGGAAGTGATATCACGTTTTTTTGTGTGTGTGTGTTTTTTGGAATTTCAAGATTCTAAATATGCTATCTGACATAATTTGATGTCCAGATCACGAATTTGTTCTTATTTTTTCCCTGTAAGATGTAGTTATGTTGCAAATTGTGATCAGAAATTTGCAATTTCCCCATATTTGTAGGTCTTGTGACAGAAAACTGATACACCTGTAGAGTTCAAGATTGCTGAGTGAAAGGGACTATATATGTACTGTATGTATGCTGAAAATGTTTGAGTTGTCTTAAGGCAGGATATACAGGGCTTCAAAATTTGATAAAAGGTCGATTTACGATTTTTTGGCACATTTACAAGACATGTTACATAATGCATGTACAATCTGTTTGTGTCTAGAATGAATGTAGAAATATTGTAAGTATGCCACCCAACATAGTTTGATGTTCTTATCTCGAACCCGGTCTTATTTTTTTTCTTGATGTGTATACTTTTGACCTAAATTGTGATTAAGCTGTGAAAAATCGCAATTATCCCAGTATTTGCTGGACACTAGACAGAAAACTGCTATAGTTGTAAGCTGAAAATGACTGTATAATAAGGGCTATGTATGTTCTGTAAGTATGCTGAAAATCCTTGAGCTGTGTGGAAAAGAAGAGGACATACACGCCTTTAAACATTGCCCACAGGTTGATTGACTACATTTGACACATTTATATGTACATATTATGTAGTGTATGTACAGTGCATTGATGGTTACGAAGAATATGTGCTTTCTATCAATGCATAGACACCATTCAATTAATGTACTGTTTCTGCAATATTACGATTGACAGAAAGTGTTTATGTGTCATTTTCTTGACAAGGTTTAATGCGATTAAGCTGAAATTTAAAATGCAGATAGAGCATGTTCGAACAAATGAAGGGTGCAGAAATTAGTTGTTTATCTTGAAAACTGTGGAAATGCGCTGATCACTGAATTTGTCACAGAATCAATATTTTCTGAATTTAAATATTTTCTGTATTCTACTTTATGTAGTTTGATGACCTGACCACAAAGCTGCTCTGAAACCTATATCTGCTATGTATATAATAAACAGTCATATTTCTGACAGTACATAATAATTTTGGCCTTTTTTTTTAATTTAATTCCGACATCTTAGTACTATCTAATGTATGAATGACATGTGTATGTGTCTGTGTCATTCTGCTGTATTTTGGTTTAGAGGACAGGATTTGAACATATCTCGCTGAACATTATACAGTTTTATGAACTGCTCAGTCAGGAGAGCTACAGGTGTTCACTGACTGCCTTGTTTGCCATTAATAACATTCTTCAAAATCAGCAACAGACATTAATTTTGATTTGTCATTCTGTCTGCCCACCCCGTACTCTGTCCACCTATCTGTCACACAGGTCTTATTGTCTCATTCTCATAAAATTTTATGTGCATGTGTTCATTTTGTGTAACCTCACATCAAGTTTAAAATCCAGCTTACTCCATGAATAATTGTTGCATATTTAGTGTGTCGTATTAATCTTAATTTGCCATAATTATGACCTTGAAGGGTGCTTTACTTTTCAACTTCATGCATATCATTGATTCTGTTAACTTTATTCTTAATGTTATATTCGTATCCTTGAAGGTCTGCCAGCAAGCTGAAGATGGTCGTGAGTTTTCCCCAAGCTTTGCCCGGTTTAATACTGGCTATCATCATGTAAGTCAAATATTTTTGAATACTGTATAAAGCTCCAGTTATATAAATAAATAATGGTAATGTTATAAATAGTCTTTAACGTCACGCCAACTTGCTTTTTTAAAAAGGTTTTTCCCTCGCTCACAGCTTGGGGCACATTGGTAACAGTAAGCATTTGACAACATATGGGTTTTCTCCAGCTTCCTCCACCCATAAAAGGTACTGCCATCACATTAGTATGTCATTAAACAACAGTTAAGTTAGTAAAGAAATAAATACACAAGGTTAAAAAAGAAAGTTACATAATAAAAGCTACGGAATACACAAATAATAACAAAGCATGTTCATTTTTACATTCATTTTTCGTTTTTTTTGCTTTTTTTTTTTGTAGTAGCTGTCTGGTTGAATAACAAATATTCATGAATTTCATCATATTTGGCCACTGTCCTAACAGGTTTGTTTATTAATTCCATTCATATAATTTACCCCTAAAGGGTACATTTATCGTACATATACCTCACCCATCCAAGCTTACTCAACAAAGCTCTGTGAGTGTAGATAATGTAAATACTTCAGTGTTCCACATTTCATGCACACTAATTACTTTGATGAGCAATTGTATTGAAATCTTTATTTATTTAGGGGACAAGTTTCTCTTTTTTTTTCCTATTCTCACATTGTATTCTTCTTTTGTTTTTCTTCGATCTACAATACTTACAATTGTAGTTTACAAACAAATTTGAAGGTTTATTATACTTTCTTTGCTCCAGTCTGTGTCAGCTACCGGTGTATAAACCCTTTGTTTGCTTAGTTTCAAAAGATCCATTTTCAATTATTTTCATCGCATTTTTTCCACTTGTAGTAAAATAAAATTGCTAACTTCTGGTGACTTGCAATCAGCATCTCAAAGTTCATCAGATAGCATAGTTTTTATGTAATGTTTTCTAATAACTGGCTGCAAAAAACATAAAAAGGATTTCACAATTTCCAAATTTTAGTGACTTATATAGACTAGCATGCTATTAAAGGTTTTGCACTAAATTCAACATGGCCACCAAGTCACATTACCCAGTTTGCTGATGGAAACCACAACCTTCTCTTACTTTAAGAGGAATACCACATTCCAGTTGTAAATGCCATAAATGTTACCAAAAAGTATACTTTTTGTGAACCAAAGCAGTCATGTTTTCTTAATTTCTCCTGATTATGGGTATTAATTCAGTGAGAGGCATTACCTGCTGTCAGTAGACATGATGTGGACACTTTCAACACCAAGTGCACAGCATGTCTTCAAACTGGCATTCTGGTTTGCGTAAACAAGGATTTGCATTCAGTGTGTATGAAACATATATGGGTGTATCATTTTCCTTCTAGTGTTTGATTTGCCTGATGAAAAATGTTTTCTTCATGCAGCTCTGCCAAATATATATTTTCTCATTAACATCTGTGATATTTATTGGCAGATTGACAACTCCATTTTCTGATATGGTGGAACAGTTTGCACTGTCATCGTTGTCTTCATCTCATTGAACTTCAAGCAAAATGCAAGCCATCAATCCAGGACCTCCTACAGAAATGCATCCTACACCTTTCACAGACCTAAATGTACTGTGTGCAGTAATGCTCGAATGACTATACTCGGGAACGTCCAAATATGGAGAAGAGTAAACATTAATAACATATTTGTAATAATCAGCTCATTACATATTATTCTTGCTGATAGTATGAGTACATCAATGCAGAAATTGCAAAGTTCTTGCCCACTTGTTAAAGTGAAGGTAGAAAGTGATAATATTTAAATTGTGTAATATATATTACATATAGGTGAATGACTTAAAATTTTACCCCAAAAGTTCATTTTTAGAGGCAAATAAATGTTGTCAGATATACTTTTGGTGCGATAACTTACCTATTCCTTAGGATATCGTCCTACTTTCCAAACAAACCCCAAAACACCTTTATAACATTAATAGAACTCTCAGAATAAGACACAAGGTACAATTTTTGTGATGGTCCAAATTTAAGGTCATGTACCATGAATTTCCAAAGTACTTTAACTGCCTTATCGGTGTAAATGTTCAAATAATATGTCTTTGTCCATGTTCATTTGTAATATTTTTTGGTTAAATAAGTATAAATAAAGGGTTCAAAGTTTATTTGTGTTGTGATCAAATTAATTTATTTCTTCATGAGTGTGCATGCTCAGTTGACAACAGTATCCTTTCATCCCTTTCACAATGGTGTCAGAACAGATAAGGTAAACTGATAAGGCCTCCGTGGCCGAGATGGTTAGCGGCACAATGACCCAGGAGCCTCACACCAATGAGGTCGGTGTGAGTTCAAGTTTAGCTCATGCTGGCTTCCTGTCCGACCATATGTGGGAAGATCTTCCAGCAACTTGCAGAGGCCAGTTGGTTTCTCCAGGCTCAGGCTCTGCTCATTTTCCTACCACCAAATAAATAAATATAAACTGCATATGTATATCATACCTGCACATATATATCATACCTCACAATATATATATTGTGAGGATTGTGCTCATTCAGGCACTTCTTCCCAGTGACTACTGTATCCTGTTTGGTGTTATGTGTGGTCTATACTTCAGCCAAATATATACTGAAACTTAGCATATTAAATGCATGTCATTTTATCTGTAGTTCAATGCCTTCACAATATTTCAACTTGGTCAATGGAAATGGGACCAATGGAAACAAGACAAAGGAAGCTGTTTGAATAAAGGCCTACCACTCCCTGTGTTTTCGGTGTTTAATGTTACGCCATACATATACTTAGGCATAAGTAGTCATTAAAACTAACTGTATTTCAGTGTGGTTGTAACAAGCTGTAAAAATAAAAACTAGGAAATAATTTAAAAGAATTGTAAGGCTGATGTATTCACTATTTCTCCATTATTTGGTGTTCAGAGGCCGGTCACCCCAGTGAAGAAACTGTTTAGCAGAAAATCTGCCACCTGAATCACAAACTTTTAAAATTTACATCATGTACATCCGATGTGTAACAACGCCATTCCAGTGTAATAAATAATTACTGTATCATTAATTACTAACTAATACTGTTAAAAGTTTCGAATTCAAAGTTTTAATCTGGCAAAAAGAGAACTATATCCCCATTATTTGTGCATACCATAAACCAGGCTTTTCTCTCTAAGTTTTATGCAACCTTTGACCGTGTGAAATCGAAACAAATAAAGAATATCAAGAAGAAGTACGTCAAGTTTCATACAATTTTCTGCGCTCACTCTGATGGCTTATATTCGTGTTTTCAATGAAGAAATGTTTTCATGTCAAAGTAAAGGCTGAAATCATTTACAAGAAACGCTGTCCAGCAAAATAGGTCCATGGATTTTTTAAAAAATTTTTTCCAACCATTTTATGGGTTTTAAACATCAAGTTCTAAAGTTGGATGTAGCGACCCCAGAGGGTATCCGTCACACAGTATAACGCCAACCATATGTTTATTTACAGTGTTTAATGGTCTTTTACCTGATATATTCTTCATGTTAATGTTCCTTCGTCCTTAACGGTTCTGTGAAGTGGTGATGTTGCGAGTCCAAATTCACTTCAAACCAAGACATAACCAAATCGAAATTTATTTGTCAATATGCGCTATTTCTCTGACACTGTGCCTGATTATATATTTATTTATTTGAATTGTGTTTTACGCCGCACTCAAGAATATTTCGCTTGTAGGGCGGCGGCAAGTGTTATGGTGGGAGGACACGGGGCATATCCCAGTCGAAACCCACGACCATTCGCAGGTTGCTGCAGACCTTCCAAAGGAATATATAGTATGTTATCTACAGCAAGAAAATGGATGAAAGTACGTGTGATACAGAATTTGTTTAATTTGAGCCCTGCTTATAATGTGAGGTAGGGCTGATATTTATACACTGGTTTTCACTCAGATAGCAGTGCGCATATGTCTAGGTTAGGTAAATCTACCTTTTCCTGTTTCCAAAACTATATTCATATAAAATCAAGAAAATACACAACTTATTCTGCCTACGTATATGAAGAATGGACTCGGTAACAAGTGGCTGAGGAGCCCGAAGTGCCAGTTCATCACTCAAATAGCAGGTGTCTCTGTCCAGGGTTAGGCTAGGGTTAGGTGAATGCTACCTTTTTTCCTATTGAAATGCGATGTTTTATTCAAATTAAGAAAAGGTGTGACATACTGTGTCCACATTACTTACATAAAGTATAAATTCAGCAGCACTAGCACGAGTCAGCAGTGGCAGCTTATAACTCAGTTCGCAGTGCGTATATATGGGTTAGGGTTGGGTCATTGTTAGCCTGTTATATTTGAAATTCGACATACCGGTGAAATTAAAGAAATACACGGCATATGCAATATATTAATTGGATAAACAATCCATATAGAGCAGCACGTGGCTTAGTACCACTGAGGACCGCTAGCTCATCTCTCGGAATGCCCTTGAGATCTCCAAAGTTAGCTATTGCAGCATTATTATCCAAGAGCCCTCTCACCAGTGTTGATAGCTGTGAGTTCGAGTCTAGCTTATGGTGTCTTTCTCTCCAACTTTAATTCGGAAGACCTGGGACCACCCTGAGGACTGTCGTAGGTTTCTCCCGGGCTCTCATCATAATCCTGGCCCCTGTGGTATAAGTGAAATATTCTTGAGTACAATGTAAACTTCCAAAGAGATAACTAGCTATGTATGTATCTATGCTTGCGGTTTAACGTCGTACTTCACAATTTTTTAGATAAATAACTAAATTTGCCAACGAAGTGCTATAACATATGAACGTTGTACGTGGTGTTTTCCTCAGAAAATAATTGATGACAGATATTATATATGCAATTTGACGCAAATATTTACGACTTTAACGTGTAAAGAATCAGTATCTATATTTGGTACCTCTTGTTTTGAAATGCGCAGATCAATGTTACATACTCTAACGTTTTAGGCATATATATATATATCACTATTCAAACTAACTGCATTCACTGTCATCTTCAGACGGGTAAAATGTTGATTCTCCTTTCTGGATGTTCGCGAAGGAAAAAGACCACCAAGCAACGTTTGTAACGTGGCAAAACTGCTTAAATATGACGCTAAATAGCAATCAGTCAATAAAGCGGCTTACTACAGCATGTCCTGCCATGAGACCCCTAAATTAACATCAACCAATGTTTATCAGATATTCAGTCATTTATTTATTTATTTATTTGATTGGTGTTTTAGGCCGTACTCAAGAATATTTCACTTATACGACGGTGGCCAGCATTATGATGGGAGGAAACCGGGCAAAGCCAGGGGGAAACCCACGACCATCCGCAGGTTGTTGGGAGACATCCCATGTACGTCCGGAGAGAAAGCCAGCATGAGCTGTGCTTGAACAGCTTAAGAGGCTCCTGGGTCATTACGCTGCGCTAGCGCGCTATCCAACTGAGCCAAGGAGGCCCCGATATTCAGTGCGCCGTGTTTTCGTTTATAATATCCATTGCTATGACATATTAAACAAAACCAGACATTTCAAAACACCAGAGCAGTTAGTAATTGCATGTTTATTACACATCAATAACATTAATCTAACCACGTTGTACAAAAAGCTCTGAAATAAATATGTAAACAAGGAATACAAAGTCCATGATAAATTTTATAAACATTCTTGTCCTATTTCACTGAGAGCTTGCAGTCTTACAATATAGTCAGTCTCAGTATGCTGATAAAAGTACAACAGAATAATATAGTGTATATCAAGTAGGCCTATGTCACAGCTAGTGTGGGTCTTGCCACAATGAATAATCCACAGTAATATGCACCGTGAGATGTAAGCAACATAGATTTCTAAGTAATCTGCATAAATCCAGTATAGCCTACATGATGACACAAACATGTTCCTTTATTAAACATTTATCAAACAATATGAAGATATTGGATATGAAGGTTTTTGCGTCTACATTTGTCCACAGCATAAAAGTGTACAAAAGCTAAAACAAAACTTTTTCACCTGTATAACTCAGCTGCAGTCTGGGGTACGACTCAGTTGTGAGCCGCATAAGTTACAGACAAGTTTAATAAGGCATTCAGGGAACACCGACTGCTCGCGTGATTGAACAGTTCGTAAAACGCATGATGTTTAAGTGAGGTGATACAATCAAATACTGTCTAAACCAAAATAAAAGAGAATGACATCATCATACACAGATATCATTCTCTCATTAGATAGTGCTATAAGAATTTGTCATTGATTCAACAACAAACGGCAAGCCACCGCAAGCCTATGATTAGCTGTACATGACAACAGTCACTGACTGTGTGAATGGTTTAAATATTCGGTCGAGGTATAGGTATGGGCTAGTGTAACAGGCTCCTAGTAATAATACAGGTGTGGACAGCTTTGACACTCCACAAATGTGGTAAAGTTGCTAGAGAGACAGTGAGCTTCTCTAGTTTGGTGTTTGTCTGAGAAACTGTAACCATACTTGGATGGTTTATAGAAATATTTGTTTACAGTCCACAAAACAGAAAAATGCCAGGGAATCATGGCTGTCAATATCGTTCTTGGTAGGTCAGTGCACAAAAATTGTAGATATAAGTGTAAGTTTTCGTGATTCAAAGAAATAGGTAAGCGCAGACAGGGAGTCACTGAGCATATATCTCTGTTGCTATCCACTGGTACACAGTTTATACGCACAGACAGGGAGTCACTGAGCATGCATGATCATTTGTGGATTGTGATATTGTGGGATAAGACAATTTGAACCTATATACTGTCCGCACCAGTGAGGGCTACGTTGACTCTACAACTAAAAATATTTGTCTTCCTTTCATTCCAGATATAAATCATGAGTTGCAGAAAGAATCAGAAATGAGACTGGCTGAGGTGAGCTCGTATGTATTTTATGCATTGGAGAAAGGAGTTGAACTGTTCACTTTTCTCAGTATTTACCCCTTGCAATGTGGTTATGTGAGATGACCTGTAATTGTTTCCTAATTTGTGAGAAAATTCATGAAAGAGATCATGACCATAGGACTAAACCACAGGAACAAGTGGGACCAGCCTACCCAAGACACCTTGGTACAGCGCTTCTCACACTTCTGTTCATCCGATGGAGAAGTCATAGTTTTGCTTCATGCCAATGGTGTAGGATGGCAGCTGTCGTACATGATTTCCATGTGTGCTGAAATAATACGCCACTCCATCTTCAGCATTGTACAGACTATGTTTATTATACAGACCTGGGTGGGCTGTGGAAGGTGGGTTGTATAATGTTTATGGTATAGACCCAGATGGACTGTGGAAGGTAGGTTGTTGAGTGTTTATTACACAGACCTGGGTGGGATATGAAAGGTGGGATGTACTGTGTTTATTATACAGACCTGGGT
This sequence comes from Liolophura sinensis, assembly GCF_032854445.1. Classification (NCBI taxonomy): domain Eukaryota; kingdom Metazoa; phylum Mollusca; class Polyplacophora; order Chitonida; family Chitonidae; genus Liolophura; species Liolophura sinensis. The sequence continues at coordinate 13,848,620 of NC_088299.1, read as the reverse complement.
GGGCTGTGGAAGGTGGGTTGCAGAGTGTTTACTGTATGGACCTGGGTGGGCTGTGGAAGGTGGGTTGTATAATGTTTATGGTATAGACCCAGATGGACTGTGGAAGGTAGGTTGTTGAGTGTTTATTACACAGACCTGGGTGGGATATGAAAGGTGGGATGTACTGTGTTTATTATACAGACCTGGGTGGGCTGTGGAAGGTGGGTTGTAGAGTGTTTACTGTATGGACCTGGGTGGGCTGTGGAAGGTGGGTTGTAGTGTGTTTATGGTACAGACCCAGATGGACTGTGGAAGGTAGGTTGTTGAGTGTTTGTTACACAGTCCTGGGTGGGATATGAAAGGTGGGTTGTAGTGTGTTTACTGTATGGACCTGGGTGGGCTGTGGAAGGTGGGTTGTAGTGTGTTTATGGTACAGACCCAGATGGACTGTGGAAGGTAGGTTGTTGAGTGTTTATTATACAGACCTGGGTGGACTATGAAAGGTGGGTTGTAGTGTGTTTATTATACAGAACTGGGTGGGCTATGGAAGGTAGGTTGTTGAGTGTTTATGGTACAGAACTGGGTGGGCTGTGGAAGGTGGGTTGTTGAGTGTTTATTATACAGACCTGGGTGGGATATGGAAGGTGGGTTGTAGTGTGTTTATGGTACAGACCCAGATGGACTGTGGAAGGTAGGTTGTTGAGTGTTTATTACACAGACCTGGATGGGATATGAAAGCTGGGTTGTAGTGTGTTTATTATACAGAACTGGGTGGGCTGTGGAAGGTAGGTTGTTGAGTGTTTATGGTACAGAACTGGGTGGGCTGTGGAAGGTGGGTTGTTGAGTGTTTGTTACACAGTCCTGGGTGGGATATGAAAGGTGGGTTGTAGTGTGTTTACTGTATGGACCTGGGTGGGCTGTGGAAGGTGGGTTGTAGTGTGTTTATGGTACAGACCCAGATGGACTGTGGAAGGTGGGTTGTTGAGTGTTTATTACACAGACCTGGGTGGGATAGGAAAGGTGGGTTGTTGAGTGTTTATTATACAGACCTGGGTGGGCTGTGGAAGGTGGGTTGTAGTGTGTTTATGGTACAGACCCAGATGGACTGTGGAAGGTAGGTTGTTGAGTGTTTATTACACAGTCCTGGGTGGGATATGAAAGGTGGGTTGTAGTGTGTTTACTGTATGGACCTGGGTGGGCTGTGGAAGGTGGGTTGTAGTGTGTTTATGGTATAGACCCAGATGGACTGTGGAAGGTAGGTTGTTGAGTGTTTGTTACACAGTCCTGGGTGGGATATGAAAGGTGGGTTGTAGTGTGTTTACTGTATGGACCTGGGTGGGCTGTGGAAGGTGGGTTGTAGTGTGTTTATGGTACAGACCCAGATGGACTGTGGAAGATAGGTTGTTGAGTGTTTATTACACAGACCTGGGTGGGATAGGAAAGGTGGGTTGTAGTGTGTTTATTATACAGAACTGGGTGGGCTGTGGAAGGTAGGTTGTTGAGTGTTTATGGTACAGAACTGGGTGGGCTGTGGAAGGTGGGTTGTTGAGTGTTTATTATACAGACCTGGGTGGGATATGAAAGGTGGGTTGTAGTGTGTTTATGGTACAGACCCAGATGGACTGTGGAAGGTAGGTTGTTGAGTGTTTATTACACAGACCTGGGTGGGATATGAAAGGTGGGTTGTTGAGTGTTTATTATACAGACCTGGGTTGTAGTGTGTTTATGGTACAGACCCAGATGGACTGTGGAAGGTAGGTTGTTGAGTGTTTGTTACACAGTCCTGGGTGGGATATGAAAGGTGGGTTGTAGTGTGTTTACTGTATGGACCTGGGTGGGCTGTGGAAGGTGGGTTGTAGTGTGTTTATGGTACAGACCCAGATGGACTGTGGGAGGTAGGTTGTTGAGTGTTTATTATACAGACCTGGGTGGGATATGAAAGGTGGGTTGTAGTGTGTTTATTGTACTGAGACCTGGGTGGGCTGTGGAAGGGCAGTTGTCGAGTGTTTATTAAACAGACCTGGGTGGGATATGAAAGGTGGGTTGTACAGTGTTTATCATACAGACCTGGGTGGGCTGTGGAAGGTGGGTTGTAGTGTGTTTATTACACGACCTCAGTGGGCTGTGGAAGGTGGGTTGTAGTGTGTTTATTGTACTGGGACCTGGGTGGGCTGTGGAAGGGCAGTTGTCGAGTGTTTATTAAACAGACCTGGGTGGGATATGAAAGGTGGGTTGTACAGTGTTTATCATACAGACCTGGGTGGGCTGTGGAAGGTGGGTTGTAGTGTGTTTATTATACCGACCTGAGTGGGCTGTGGAAGGGCAGTTGTAGTGTGTTTGTTACACAGACCCGGGTGGGCTGTGGAGGGGAAGTTGTAGTGTGTTTATTATACAGACCTGGGTGGGCTGTGGAAGGGCAGTTGTAGTGTGTTTATTATACTTAACTGGGTGGGCTGTGGAATGGCAGTTGTAGTGTGTTTATTATACAGACCTGGGTGGGCTGTGAAAGGTGGGTTGGAGTGTGTTTAGAGGGACCAGGGTGGGTTATGGGCAGTGGGTTGTAGTGTCTGTACACTGTTGAATGGGATATGGAAGTAGGTGTGTAGTGACCTGGGTGGGCTAAAGAGTGTGCATTGTGCGAATATTTGGATGAGCTACGGAAGGTGGGTTTAATATGTGAAGTGTGTTGATTGTACAGAGAACTGGGTGGGATTTGAAAGGTCTGGTGTAGTGTGTGCATTATACAGAGAGAATATTGAGTAGACGGTGTGTAAAATGGCATGTGATGGCAGCAGATGATTCTCCATAGAGAGGAGAGCTGTGTTTTGATGAGAAAACACGGCAGACTGCTTCAGCATCTTCTCAACATTCCACTCAAGCTCAATGGCTCCATCAACTTGGTCCAGTTGTTTGGGATAAACAGTTTCTATAAAATGGAACAATACACTACTTCTTGTATCCTGTGAATATTGTTAGTAAGGATGGCACAGACTAAAGCCATTGTAAACATGACTGTAGTGCAGTGGGACACTTTGAATGGGACTATGGCGTCACAATAAACATATGTAACGATTAGTGTGTACTTACAGTTGGTATACAGCGTCATAGTGCTCTACACTAACTGACTTGCACAATTGCACAGTATTACATGGCAAACTACACTTGGTCACATAAATAACAATGCCATTGTTTATATGCACACATTATATTTAATACTACTTATAATAAGGCATAAAATTATAGTTGTGTTAATTTGTTTTAGCAGTACTGGACACATGTTTAATATTTTACTCTTTTATATATTAATAGAAAATAAAAGCTTTTTAATAAATATATTGAGAGAATGATACCCAGGGACTGTCTGGAAACATAGTCATGTAATGCTGTTCTACAAGTACCAAGCTCAGGTCAGAGAGAATGCTCCCCACGGGTATCCTACATTTGGTACAACAGTTAACCATTGGGGCTGGTTTGAAAGCTTGCCCTGATAATACATGTAATTTAACATGTAAAGGTAACATGAGAAAAAAATGTACAGTGTGACAGTTGTTTGTTTGGGATTTGAAATTATGAAAGAGTTTCCTGCCTATTGAACTTGAGCTCAACACGTAAAGTACTGAGGTCGTGAATTTGGTAATTTACGGTACTTAATACACTTACAAAGCACAAAGGATATGAACTTAAACAAGTGTCTCCTTAAAAGAGGAAGTTGTAACTTTTAGCATGAAGGGGATAGTGCAACTACTGATTGACCCGTATCAGTATGATGGCTCGGGCGGGGCGCCTTACTTCCCTTCGGTAAAGCGACTCAGTGAAGCAGCACTAGATAAAAGAGCGGTGGAATTCCATCCTGCAACAAGGAGGCACATTACCTACACGCTAAGCATTCCCTCATCGTCATATGACTGTAAAATTGTTAAATATGACTTTAAGCCCCAAGCCACTCACTCACATGGCTATACCATCTAACGAACAACATATCTTTACTTTTCCAAAAAGCCAGGAAAGAAATTTAATATTATGCTTTCAGCACTTGTAATAAATGTCCCAAAAATTACAAGAATTTGGGTAGCTAAAATGTTAACAGAGCATGAGCTATGGAACATGTCTTTGTGTTGTGTTCCCCATGTGAGCAAAACCTGAGCTTAGTACATGCCGTACATATGCCTGCATGTTGACTAATAAACTAACGCAATGGCACCGAGTTTTGTAGTTCGAGGAAACTGTCCAGGGTAAACCACCAGCCTTGGGCATGCTTATATTATGTTAGAATGCAAGGCACAGGGTATTGAATGAATGCAAGACTGCCCAACAGCACCCTGAGATACTGCATACCGTGACCTATACCAAGTGCCTATGATGTTTGGGAAAGCAGAGATTGCCTGCGAGCACCGGGATTGAACCTACACTTTGTTTGTCTGTGAGTTAGAGTCAAGCTGCTAACCATGCTTCATGTAGCTGTGTGCTATTACAAGACAACTTGAGGCATCCATCTGTGGGTACGTTGCACCACCCACAACTACACCACCCCCATTGATGCTTGCCATATGTATGAAGGATGATGACTGAATGGTATGTGTTGACCACAGAAATGAAGAGTACCTGATTAAGTATACTAGTACATGTACCTGGAATGTAAGGATACAGCAATTATATTTATGCTTTACAGGTGAGCCAACAATAAAGGTTGAAAGATCGAACAAAAATAAACTTGAAAATTAACCATTTTATTTTGTGATTTTCCTGTTTTTGAAGGCTTTTGGATAACATAAATATATCTTAAACAATTACTGGGACAATCCACATGTGCCACAAATTAGATGATTTTTGAGTTTTATATTTGCACTGCCTTAAAACATTAGAAAAAAAAGAAGATTTTGCCAGTAAAACAGAAATATTAATTGATGAGGCCTAAAGACTCAAAAGTATTGTACATCTGGATACAGTTCAGAGACCTCCAAGTTGCTCCAAAGATGTACAGGAGAAACAGACGGCAGAAATAGTTAACTGTTGTATTTCTAATTTGATAATATAAAAGAATACAAGTAAGTTAATGACCATGCAACCTGATGAAGAACTGAGTAATGATTTGTTCACTCAAGACAACAAAATTGAATATTATATTCGATTATTATTTTAAATAAAATGACAAACTTTATTCGAATGAAGTGATGATTTACAAGAAAACTGATGGATTGTATTGCATGCACCAAGATTAAAACCAATTGAGACAACAAGCCTCAACAGAGGTGATTTAGACTACCTGTGCAGAAACAAGGTTTGCGTCACAAATGGTGAAAATATAAAATGAAGTGTGAAGTGTTCATCAAAGATGGCAGGATTAATTGCAGATGATGGATTTATCTGTCTCTAGTCACCCCAAAATGTTGTCTTCTGTTGTACTCATGGGAGGAATGGAGAGGATCTGAAAAGAAGAATAGATGGTGCTTTAAAGCATAATAACCAAGCAGAATTTGTTGCATGAACAGCATTTATATCTAAAACCATCTGGCATTGGGCTGATGTGAACAGGTATCAAAAATAAATAAGAACACATAATGTGGGTAGTGTGTGCACTACATAAAAACAACTAGCTCTAGAGGAATGCACTTAACTGAAGCTAATGAGGCAATCATGAGCACTGACCCAGGAGATGAAGAGTCAGTTGTGCAGTACATAATTTAATTTGGCTTTTAGGATTTGCAAGTAAATTGCATGTTTTGTTGAATTTGGCAGAATGCTTCCAATTTATTTATCTGATAGTTTGTTAATGCTGTACCGAAGACTTGTTGACTCGTATAATGTTCATGAGTATTATGGGTTAATGAAATGTAAGTGCCCATGGAAAACCACAATTTATTTATTTGGTGTTTTACGCCATACTGAAGAATATTTCACTTATACGACAGCGGTCAGCATTATGGTGGAAGGAAACTGGGCTCAAAACCCACAACCATCTGCCAGTTGTTACCAAACCTTGCCACCTAGGACCACAGAGGGCATGAACTGACTGCGACTGCATTGGTGACAGGCGAATAGCTCTGAATACAGGCAGCCGACTAGGGCCATACATGAACTCTGTTATACCTCTGTGTACATATACTTTGTACAGTAATGTACAGTATTACAGTACAGATATTGTGTTGTGTATATTGTAGCTGAGAGGAGATCGAGATGGGTGAGTATTATGATGCTGCTAGTTTATTTACTTATTTGATTGGTGTTTTGCAATGGACTGAGGAATATTTTACGTATTTAACAGCAGAAAGCATTATGGTGGAAACCAGTGAGAGTACAAAGGGAACTTAGTTCACAAATATAAGCCAATTATTTGATGACAAGTTTTGACTGAACAGACACACAGATGAACAAACTGTTTCACAGACCAAATATACGCACCATCTGCAAGTGCAATTTAAAGACACCAATTTTGTTCGCATCTGCAAACAATAACACTGATGGCTGCTGTGGTTTTACTGTCTATACTGTAAATGCATTGGCAACCATTACACTTTATACTCTATGGCTTGCAATAATGGGTTAAATGCTAAACTGTAACAGATTAAAGCAACTGTGTCACACTTTTATTACAAGAATGACATTTGGAAGTACGGGTGGTGGGAGAATTTATTTACATAACTCACTCACATGTACTTGTGTTTTACGAAAGGTGAATGTCAGCACTTGGCTTGCATCATGGTTGACAAGGATCTTGAAGATGCCTTTGAATGAATCTGGAATATAATAAAGTTGGAGGTAAGATAACTATGTACAACAATTTTTTTGGCAAATGGAATAATATTATGTAGTGCATATATATATACATCAGAAAAGACATGATAAGCTTAAGTCAAAAGATCGCTTTGGTGTATTTATGTATTTGTTAGCTTGATTACACATATATTTTGTAAAAGTGTTGCCTACATGATTTACATACATTATGCTAAGGGAGGGCATGAGATGACCGCTGATGCTGCAAATGGTTGTGCCTTGAATAATATTTAATGTGTTACCGTTACAAAAATGTAACTACATGCACAGTTAACCACATATTTTGAAAGGATTTTATTTAAATTAACTGGTTTGGTTTGAGAATTGGCAGTAAACAAGAACTATTGTTACTAATTAACTGAAACACCTGCAGCTACACAGTGCATGTAAATGTAGCAACAAGGAACATAAAATTGTGAGGAGGAAATCAGTGCAAAGAGACAAGTTAACAAAATGGGTTACTAATACACAGTTTCTTTGATCTACATATACACATTTAACCAAATTGACCCAATTTTATGATTGATAAGAAGAACCATGACGAAGTTGCACTGATGGAGAGGCAATATGATAAACAGTGAAACAATGATATACATATGAAAGTGACCTTATTTGATTTTGGTTTGAAGCAATACCGAAGGCCATGTGTAGAAAAAACTAGAAGGTTGTGATGCCAAACATTAAAAATAACATTTTATGAAATGCAACTAAAATTCATGCTTGGGAGTTTTGGAGTGTGTGAATGAGAGAAATTGGTATGAAAACAAAAGCTTTTTATTGGTAAACTGTGATATTTTTGCTCAGTATGTCAGCTAGTTTTAATAACAGTTTGATTAGTTTGGGTGTGCAACAGTTTCACAGACAAACTGTTTTGTGGACATTAAATGGCTCTACATATGGCCTTGATACTGCGTAATATTTGATTATTTGTGCATTTCACTGAGACCATGGCTGTGCCGAAAAAAAAAAAACAAAAAAACATAGGCCTTTGGTCAGCAGCTGGTGAGCTTTGCCACATGCAACACACAGGTTTTGACTGGCAGTGCTAGACAAGTGCATTCTGTGTTGTGTGAATTTTACTTCTGAAACCAACTTCTTTGATGACGACCACACAAGCATGGTCGACGGATTATTGTCATGCTTAAGGAGCCATAAAAATTAAGAGCGGGATGTGTACAATTGCCTTCCAAACTGGGGTGGCTATATGTATCTTGTGTATCTTAACCACTGGGCCACTGCCTGCAAACTACAATATACTGGATGAAGGCAAATGTTTTGAAACCAACCTTAGGTATTACCTCAGCACCAGGAGTGGTGTAGACCACTTGTTGCAACTTTGAGTGCAATTGGGAAGTGCCTTTGTTTGCAAAACTAGTAGCATATACAGACATTGTAGCACACTTGTTGACTGTGGCCATGTTTACATGTTGCTATGTATTTTACAATGATTTGCAACAGCATAACGAAGAACATAAACAGATAATGTAACAGGAGTTTAAGGTTGAAATGGCAAAATAGGTGGCTGTTGATAAACTTGAAAGATGATGTGTCCTTACCAATGTTGCATAAAAGGTGAAAAGATTGGCCTACCCCATATTGACAAGAATGCTGAGGATAAGTAAACCTGAAATTTAAAAAAGGTACATGTAAATTATGCTTTTTTTCACTGAACACATACTACATGTATGATAAAAGGAAACTCAAGTAATGTTATAAGAGATTTGTGTTTAAGATAAACTTTACATCATTTAATCAATGTGATAACAATGAAGTATGCAACGATTAGTTGCATACTTTAGATTAGTTAGGAAAATGACCAAGCCTCTGGTCATAAAACAATTGGCACACTATCGATATATTATGAGAGAAGGCTTTAATCAAGAGCATGTATGAGCAACACAAACAGTATGAGGCTTACAGAAAAAGTGTAATGGTGTAAGAATGCAATAAAAACAAATGAACAACAACATGTTATGCTAAACTTATAATTGCTACCAAAGGGCTCGCCTGTATGAGACACAAGAAGGCAAAACTTCAGCCCAATGCATAAAGAACTGAAATCGTGAATTTGGTAATTTACAGTAATTAATATGCTCAAGGAGATTTATATGTATGTAAAACTTCAGGTCAATACATGACATACTTTGTAAGATACCAACCCTATACTGTGCTCTACAAGTGGGCAAACCCTGAGCTCAATACCCGCAGTACTTTTTAAGATACCACCTCCTAACATTTTGTTTAACATCGTTTTCTCCATTATCAGATGCAGATGCTGACGCCCGGGGTACGACATAAGCTACAAAGTTTAACCATAGAGGCTGCTGATAACAGAAGCTGCAATACATGAGCATACTGATGCCAGAGAGCAACAAAAGCCATTTTAGGGGGGAAAAAAATAACAAAAATTCAACATGTAAAAGATGTACATATATACAGCTATGCACAAGCCACAGATGTGTGAACATGAAAACAAAATATGTTTAGAACCTGGAAATTTTGTATGATTTTAATACAGCCATGAGATTGAAATAATACACAAATACTAACAGAACTGAGGAAAAACAACTGAAGCAGTATGTTGATTAGAATCTGCATTGGTAACACATGACAAGTTTATAGCCATATGATGGCCTAGTTAATGGTTTTGGGAACCAGAATAATATAGTTTCTGTACAAAGAGTTAAGATTAGCATAGATTTTCTGGACATAGTTTACATGTATAAAACTTAAACACAAAAGTGACACAGGCGTAAAATAGACATTCATGTAACATGATCTAAAGGAATATACAAGTGTGATGGAAACACAAACACATCTGAGATTAAAATATTGAGGAATAAGACGGAATGTTCAAGCAGTTGAACTTGGAACACAAGGGATTACTGTAAAGTCCTTATTATTCTCTGGAATTTATTTTTGTGGGTTTTCTCCAAAACTATGTTTGCTGGAATTAATTTTTGTGTATTTAAGAGAATACTGAAAGACAAATCTTAAAATCTTAAATTTTCCAAGATATGGCCCAAATTATTCAAGCACGTCAAACCTGAATCATCATGGGTGGCTTTAATTCTCCTTTGTTTCCTGCAGTGTCACTAATCCTTGTGATCTGGATCATAGATTAAAACAATGGGGGATGCTTTAACACTACGTAAGAAGATTATCTTCGCACCTACTGTGAGCAGTACTCAAACAGGTGTCACTTCTTTTTGATTCACTGATGAGTACTTTTAAAGTACTCATCAACTTCTGGCAAAGTGACCTGTCACCTTTTGAGCAGTTTACTTCGAAACATGTGAATTCACCATTATCGGCGCCAATCACTCATTCTTTATCAAGCAACACGGTAAGTTTTGCACTGTTTTCAGTTTTAAACGTCCTCTGTAGCAGGTTAGAAACCGCAAACATTGCTGTAGCTGTCAAACGGCCATTGTGTTATACACACTTCACAGTTTGTTAGAACTTATTGGATCACAAGAGAGACACAGCTAATGACATAGCGCTTATCACAGCGACATTCATTAGAAGCCAGCACATGCTAGAATGTACTTTTCTTTCACTTTACTGGCACAGTGAAGACTAATCTAACTACAGACGAATGAACTCCCACTTTGTTTTATACCAACAAAGCCTTAGCATCAGAGTTTGTACATATTTAAACCATAATTTACCTTCGACCTGTAGCACATCATTCAATATTGGATATTTTTCGCTGAAATTATTTTTTGCGGTAAATTATTGATACGAAAATTAGTTCTATGCAAAAATTAAGTACTTCACAGCATTCTGTTTTTGCTAACCATACACAAAAACACAATTAGAGGTTTTACACAAATGCATTTTTGAGACAGTGTGAAGCCGAGAATGGCATAACATAAACATGCATTAGGGGAATGTTATGGGAACTTGATGCACGCAACATTTAAAGAAGGGAACAAGTGCATGCTGGAAATGGTGCATGTTGTTGGCATACTGTATAAATGATAAATTTATTTATTTCATTGGTGTTTGATGCTCAAGAGCATTCCAGTACAGCATTATGGTGGGAGGAAACTGGGCAGAGTGAGGAGGAAACCCACAACCATGCGCAGGTTGCTGGAAGACCTGCTCATGTACGGCCAGAGAGGAAGCCAGCATGAACTAGAGTTGATCTCTTAGCGACTGGGTCACATGGCAGCACTGGCGTCCTAACTCCCTCAGACAAGAAGGCCAATCTTGTTTCAATGGTATTAAAAAAAGGATATGTGACATATGCAATGGCTGTAGGTTTGATGGGTTGCACAAACAGAAATTTAACATGCATGTAAAGAAGTACTTCCGAGCGATTATACTGAAATTTGAAACATGGTGCATGAATGGCAGATGATGCCAGTAGGTGATGTACACATAGAAGTAAGGGTGCAGTGCATACTTCCAAAACGTAGCATATCACTAAACTGACATACATCGGTCGCAGAAAAGGACAGGCATTACGAGCAACCACATCATACACTGGGCCTACTGCGAACTAGGCAAGGATCTCGGCTGTGATCTTTTAATATGGGGTTAGGCATAGATCACAGCCGAGGAGTCATCCAGGTTAAAACAGTGGTATGTAAAAATAGCCAACCGCGGAGAAACTACGCGCAACAAAAATCTGTGCAAAATGTACCAGTACATGCATTAACAGGACAAAACTCCAATGAATTATGTTCACCGAGTCTTCCTCTGCCAAGTTTTCCAACATTCTGTACCCTTTACGGCCAGTAAATCTAAGATAATTCACAGTTGTGACTTACGCTCACATGCCGTGTTGACATTTTGACCTACAAAACCATGTTACTGCTACCCGCCCATGTGCATTCATGGTTGACCTTTCATTACGTCACTATGTTTTGAGCTGGCTGTCAGTTCTGACAGGCACAAAGCCATATGACTGAGGAGATTCAAATTTGACAGAAGCCTATGGCACAAAATGACAGACCTCACAGTTTGTGCAAACTATCAGATTAAAATTATTTTTTTAGCAAATGAAAAACGTGGGTTACCTTCGACATCCGCTCCATTCAAAATTGGGTACCATAGGCATTACGGTGCGTGAAGGCCTTGATAGTTTTTTGCCAAAGGATGTGGCAGGTACGTCAGAAAAGACAAAACGCTCCCTGACTGTTACCATTTGCTGTTGACAGCAACAGCTGGCAAGTCGTCAGAATTTCAATTTCCGGAAATTTTCCGGAAAGGTTATCCACTGCTGCGCAAGCGTGCCTCGCTAACCCAGATTTTAAAAACATGCCAGCGCATGGCGACCTGCCAAATATAACCATATTTTTGACTTCAGCTAAGATTTACAGGAGAGTGGGGATGTAAAGGCGAGTAGCGGCTGTGGCAAGATGTGCGTAAATATTTTAGCTTTCAGAATAGCCGTGCTTTATGTGTATTCAGGACGAATCTAAAACGCATGCATTTGAATTGAATGAGGTTGTAGCTCTTTGTAAGCAATATTCCGAAATCGGGTGCAGACAACTCTCGGGCTAAGGATGGCTAGCGGTCCAGTATATATAAGCCACTCTTAGACCGAGGTCTCGGGCTAACTGTGGACAACACCAGTGTGTTGAGGATAGCACACTGAGAACCAAAGAGTGCTGGGAAAGTAAATGCTTACATATATTTCTGCACAAACCTAGCCACACAGAGCTACCACCAACTTTACGTTTGCAACTACTAAGTTGGACTTATTAAATACTGAGGATGAGTACGTCATGCACTAACATTGCTAAAATAAAGAGCACAACAACAACTTTGACAGTTTGCGCTGTTGTAATTAGCCTACATTGTACACTGATGAACTCAAATGGCACAGAATGGCAAGCGTAATTCATAGATTGGCGAGCACTGTTTGGATTAATTATGATGCGTATAAAATTTTACCTAAAAAATAGTAAAAATAAGTGAGCTTACATCAGCTGAGGTAGCAACACCTTCCATTGAACTGAAGTTACATGTGCCAATGATCGACCCGAGTGCCTGAGTAAGAACTGCTGTGATTGGACGAAACAGCCAGGTTTGTAAGATACGATCTGATTGAGTCCAACAATTTGCGGTCAAGCCATGGTGATGGGGTATTGTGACAC